>NC_065974.1:4767500-4853569 GCF_021464435.1 Cataglyphis hispanica
CGCGTAGGCCACGCGATATTCCAAGTACGCTGGGCTATTTTCATGCTACGCCAAGAAGATACGGAGAGCGAGCGGAAGAGTATAACGCGCGCTCTATAGCGATGGTGACATGACGACGAAGCGGCACGGCCGACTCCGCCAAGCCGTACAAAGCCGGAATCGGCCAGGCTGCGAGTGGGACCATCGGAATTTCTCTCGATTTGTCGTCTATTCATGGCAGGGACTCTCCACCGGAATTTACCGATTCGGACTAGCGTGTATATTTCTATAGAAGAATAGTAACTGTCAAATGTGTAAATTTTTTTAAAAAATTGTTCGAGCTTTGAACAAATATTTGCATTAAGACGATAAATAGTAAAGCTTTGAAATACGTACATATTTAAATTATTACATTTTATATCGAAATGATATTCTTGCTTTTTAATTTACAAAAGAACTGAGAGAAGAACAATTCTACATTTTTGTAAATTTCTCATGAAAATGAATAAGGATGAGATGTAATTCGAGAATAAGTACTCGTTATAATGTTTAATATTTCTTTGAAACAAGTATAAACACTCGATGAACTTGGCACTTGTTTTGTATGTAAACAATAGCACGCGAAGATGAGAGAAGTCCGCGGAACAAGTTAAAGATACGAAACGAAAATCAAAAGGATTTATATTCTATAAACATCTCTGTTACGCTTTGAAACGACGAATGAGCGTAAAGTATATTATTTTCTAAAGCAGCGTTATTAACGCATTCTTCGAAAAAACTTTGTATTCATTGAAAAACTCAATAAACTATTTAAACAATACATGATTTTATATATATATATATATATATATATATATAATGTTATAATAAAAAATATTATTAAAAGTATGATGAAATTGTAATCGTGCGGTCAAGAAATAAAAAATTTTTCTCATATGTTTTACATAATTTTTATTAGATGCGTTGACGTGGTAAATAATTATGTGAGTAGTGACATAGGGTGACATAGTAATTCTTATAACAAAAATACTATATGATAATAAATCTCTCTCTCTCTCTCTCTCTTTCTCTTTCTTTCTCTGTCTCCCCTTTCTCTCGTAAATATTTATAATTATAAGAATATCAGTCATATATCGATATAGATAATATTAATATTATATTAGTACAATAACGATTTGAACGTAAGAAGAATTCAGTCGTTCACTTCGCTTTATACACGAAAATATGGAGATATTAAATGATAGGAATCTTCACTGATTGCTCGCGTAAAATCTTCTCTTTTCCTGTGCGCGATTTGTCAAAGAAATTTCATCTCGCGTGTACATCATCGGAATGTATGTACAACGCGGAAAAGATCAAACGAATATCGACAGCTAATATCTTTTTGTGAAAACGCAATCGATTTGTTTACTTAGTTTTTATTGCAGTGTAAATAATGCGAATAAGAAAAAATTGCAATACGATTAATCTGTTCTCTGTGCAAAAAAACATTTGCGTCAAGTAGCTCACAAATTTGCAAATGTTCGCGATAAGTATTGCTTCCAAATAAAAAAAAGAAAAAGGTAATAAAAATTTTTTTATCAGACTATCTTAAAAATAATTTTATCTATTTTTATTATTTTAGATATACGTGATATATGAACTATTTAAATGTAATAATGTGTTTTTATCAAATTACTTGCTTAAAAAAAATTCGGATTTCGCGGCGCAAACATTCACAGATTGAAATATCTTGCGAGAGGCAACGATCGCATGAGATACAATGGAATTTACTTTATTCACTATCTAAATTTACTTTAACTGCTCGTGCACCCCCATCGTAAATCCACCGAACTTCATTACGTTCGCTCGACGATACTATAAACCCGTTACGGTCTTGTAATAAGCTTAAAAGGATTGTAGGACACTCGCCGTTCTTGCCAGACGTATCTTTTCGGTACTTAATCTCACAATGTGATTTCTCGAACTTGAGCTCTTTCATTGCACCACGCGAATAGTATACGATAATTTCATTATCTACGTTGCATAAATATGTGCTACCACGTAAACAATGACATAATATGGCTATATATTATCGAAGGTCGCACTTTTATAAAATTCAATTTAATGCAAACTATCAGACACACATATGTTTATTATGAAATTAATCCGATAATATAATAGCATGACAACAATAAGGTACGAATGATTAAATCTCCGACAAAAAGTGTTTTTTTCATTAACATTTTACATATAAAATATATTCTTTTTTTCGATGTTGGTATTGATTAATAAAACGGTACTGGCGGATGTGATTGCATTTGTATATTCAAGTATATTTACGTGCGCTCTAAATCGATGGTGGAATTAAAATGATTACTGTTATAATATGTATAACGCATCGTGTGCCTTTTTACGATCGTGACACGATTAAAGCAATTACGATTTGATATAGCGAAGATTGTTCCGTTCCTTTTAACTTCAACAAACATTCATTTTCGTTTCTCACACAATCTATTAGGTTGGCAACTAAGTTCCCGCGGTTTTTTTAAATTTTAACATTCCGCATGTCATTAAATGTTTTTGGCATAATGTTTTAAATCATTCGAAAGAGGATGTTTTGTTCTACCGGAATCTATGTTTTTTTTTGTTCGAGTTAATTTATGTTAATTTTCAGATCATTAAAATGGAATGTCAAGTTGAGAAAAATGAGCATTTTCGACACCTCCTTCTTTTTGCTTTTAATCAAGGTTCTGAGGCCGCAAAAGCTCGGATTTCCATCTCTTTCGATCTCTTTCAAATGCTATGCGCGGAGTTTCGTTCAATACTGATGCAGAATTGAGAGCTTGGTTGGATGAATTTTTCGAGTCGAAACCGGCTGATTTCTACCAACGAGGTATTGAAAATCTTGATGAACGTTGGGAAGAAGTTGTAAACAACAAGGGAGAATATATTATTGATTAATTAGTTGTTAATTTTTATTGAAAAATAAACTTTTAAAAAATTTAAAAAAACGGCGGGAACTTAGTTGCCAACCCAATATTTTCGCGGGAAAAAGAAAATCAAAATAATTACATTATCTATTCGATAAGCAACCATTTAAGGCCGGTTCTACAATAAGTCGTATGTCGTTAATCGTAAGCAAATTGACGAACCACAGCCAATTTTTTTTTTTTTTTGAAATTATCGACTGTGATTGGTAAATTTCCTAAATTTTTACATGTAAATGCTTGTAATTGCATATTAAGTGCGTTAATAGTCTTGCACGATCGATTAACAACATCTGGTAAATTTGCAAATTCATAGAGATATGTCGTAGTATCCGTAATGAAATGATTAAATATACAGAATTCACTATTAGATTAGTGCGTCATAAATATGAAAACAGCTATTGGCGATAATCAGCGCGTTCGTCAATAGAGTAGAATTAAACGAATCGGACGGTAAATATGGAGTCATATTGTTTACACGCCTGACACAGCAATACCTGAATGACTCAATTATCAAGCTGATCGATTAATCTAGAGAGTACGTATCTATTTTGCGCCATTCTTTAATATCGAATTATCAGATATTTATCACATCTATAAAATTTCAAAGATCAAGATAGAGCGCGTGTTAAATGACGTGATGACGTAGGATGATGTGATACTAAAAATCTCACTATTTCACTTTCATTCGCTCGCGAGAAATGCGCAATTGAATGAAAGTTTAAACTGAGTTTCACGATATTACATGTTACGCGAGACTTTCAACACACGCGTGAAAGAGTAAAATCAAAGAAATAGAGAATGAAATGAGAAAAAAGACTAAAGTATACCTATAGAAAAAAAAACATTCGTTCATATTTTATCTGTTTAATTTGAGAGAGAGAGAGAGAGAGAGAGAGAGAAACAGTTTCCCTTCTCGGAAAGCAGGGAGGGGGGAGGAAGGGGAATTCCGTGAATACGCGGCCGTGAACGTCCTAGGACACGTAGACGGGGTGCGTGACCCAATCACCCGTTCACCGGCAGCAGCGCGCGAACCGGGAGCGGCGTGGATTCGTGTCGAGTCTCTTTCGATGCGCGGCGGTGGGAGACTGTGTCGAACGGAATCCCCGACGGTGCGCGCGCGCGCGAGAACGCACCCGAGATCGTGTGCGTCTGTAGTGGCCGCGCGAAGGCCGACGGAAGGGGTAGGAGCGTGAGAGGGAGGGAGAGGAAGGGGGCAGAGAGACGGGAGAGTCGCTCTGTCAGACGAAGGCGGCGCGCGGGTGAGATGAGGAAGGGAATGCCGCTTCTTCGTCAGACGACGTGCGCGGCAGCAACGGCGGATCGCGCGCGCGTGACTCACTTGCGCGTCGCGGGAATCTCCCGCTTCCTCGCCGATGGCAGCACCGACCGCACGACCAGCAAGCGCGCGTGCTGCGCTCGAGTACGGTACACGGTCTGCATATAGTTTGACGGTGGTGGTGCGGAGGGGAAGGAAGAAGGGCAGCAGCCAATGCGCACGGTCGGAGAGTTCATCCGGTGCAAGCGACGCGCGCTCGCGCTCCGTCGTCGTAGACCCGCTACGCGATATACCAGTGTTTCCCAACTTCGCTTCCGCGACATTTCTGATGTAATCGAATCAGATTTGCTGTTATCTAGATGATGGAGTTATCTAGATAATCATTTAGATGAAGCAATTTATCTCATCTTTATTTAGATAATAATAGTATGTATGATTATTTCTTTAGCTTATATGGAAAAATGTCATTTGCCTTAAATTATCTAAGATAATAGCTGCATTCACGAGAAACTCAGCCTTTAATAAGCGTTTTATAATTCTTTAATATGTTTGGTTCTTACATTTAGATCCAACGGAGAACCAAAATAAGATCCAATCATATTAAAGAATCACTAACAATAAATACTGTGCTCAGTGTGAAACTGTAAAGAATACATCTAAAGTGTATTGAGTCATATTGCCTTGTGGTATTTTCTATTATTTTCTATTGCCGATCTTTTCAGTTTCATACAATTTCTCTATTAATAATATCATAACAGAAGATATGTGGAAAAGTATTTAATGAAAAAGTATAGCTAAATATATATTATATTATTTTAATTGTTATATATTTTCCTTAATTTTTTTTTAAAGCAATATTATCTTGATATCATCTAGATAAAATGCATCATAATTTCATTTATTATTTAGACAAACTTAAAATAGATTATTTTTATCTTATATAAGAGGAAATTTTGTTTGATCTTTATCTAGATGATTTTAACATTATCTATGCAAAACACTGAATCGAATAATAAGAATAATTATTAATTTGATGATTATTCTCAAATATTTCAGAAAAAAATGTTTAATAATGGAGAAGAGAGAATAGCAGTGCGTTAATTAATTTTTTATAGATTGAAATTTTGAAAACACATGTTTGAATCATCATATTGTATAAATATTTGATTACATCATCCGGTAAATGTTTAATAAACTATATCGTATGTGAAATTCTTTATATAAAATATTTTAACCAGAGAATAAATTGATCCAGATACTTTACAAGCGATATATTGTGCACCACTGATTTGATTCATTGCAAAATATCGCGCTGAACTGACGCTAATTGGACGATACATTCGGATATCTGGCACAGGATAACCCGATGATGCATCAATAAATGACAATGAATATATTCTCTTAAAATAAACATTTTAATACTATTAATAAACAATTAAAATTATTCTGACGCAGATATTTGCATCGAATGAGTATGACAATACAACATTGTGTATTCTAAAAATTGTATAACACCATATCGATTTCTGCATTAATTTAATTAAATTTCTCCCTGTACAGCAAACGAGAATTATGCACGAACTTAAACGGAATTAAAGAACGAACGGGAAATTGATCCCGCCTCTGACTCAGAAATCAACAACATATCATGAAGTTTCGGCGAATAATTTCGTGCTTCTTTTCGGTATCGTGAATGAGTCTATCGCGTTAAATATTTAAAAGCCCACGGCATCGCTAAAATTATATTCGCTTCTTCGAAAGAGACATTCGAAAGATCGGTGATCCTGTCGGCGAAAGTCACAGAATCGCGGAGCCGGTTCCCGCAATCGTGTTCGTTAATGCTCGACGTCATCGATTCACGTACGATGGAATGCCAAATATTCGCTGACTTTGCATACAGGTGTCCGCGACATTATTGTAAATAAATAACGCGCGATCCCCAAAGTGGCACGATGGCCATTCAAGTCTAATTCCATTTATCAAATTGAGTCAGATATGAACGAATCGCACGCACTTTTTAAAAGTATAAAAATGAACGAACAATAAAATGAAATGATTTTTTGCTGTTAAAATTTGGAAATTAATAACTTGTAATAACTAATGGAACATTCGATTCATTGATTTGCTATAAAGAATAAAATATAATTTTTGCGTTTATATCGTAAATACTGAATTTAATATCGAATGAGAATATTTGAACGTGAAAACATTAAATATGAATGAAACGAATATCCAAATATCATATTCACTGCTTTGCGCAGCAATTGATTGAAATTACGAAAATGGGAATACGTAATCTCGTTTCTCATTTACGCGTAAATAATAAATATCTAGTATCATTTGTGAATTCCGTGTCAGAAATTCGGATAATAAAATATTCCCCTCAAAAAAAGAAAAATACATTATTAGAAAACTATGAAGCTTATATATAATTCAACCTAAAATATGAACTTGTAATTGAAATAAGAATAGTGAAATCTCTAAACTTAATAAACGAATTGAGATTCTTAAACATTGCAAATGAAAATGTTTCATAATTCGCTAACGACATATAATTTATGAAAATTAATGCAAGACATTGAAAGACAATGAAAGATGAAACTAAGCTAAAATCTTTAAAACTTTAAACGCTAAAACTGACATTATCGAGACTCAGACGTAAATAAGTGTGAAAATTGATGGGATTAAGCCGCGGTCAGTTGAACGAGCGTTTAACGCGTCTGACGCGTCCGGCATAAAACGATTAACGAATTGTCAGGTCTATATAACGTGTGGTGGCATGATATGCGTTGTACGACATACGATGGCAGACTCTGAACGAACTATTCATAGGTTGCAATTGGTCGTTTGTACGAGTTTACTCTTCGCCTCTCTTTCGACTCTCCCCCAGATTTAAGCCTAAATCATACGAGATGATTGTAACTTACTATATCCCCTTGATGCGAAAACTGCATATTCCATTCAATTTCCCATCCAATTCTTTAAATCTGTAAGATCGAAATAATTTTGTAGATTGTTTACATTTATATATATTTTTCTCTTATCGAATAAATAATTTTAAAGATATTCATTTATCGAGATTTTTATTTCATATTTGACTGAAACAAACGCTTATAACAACTTGATCATCGATCCCTTTAGTTGTTTACATCATGCCTTGAACTATGATTTTTGAATGAAAAAGCATATATAGACATTATATTTTTATCTTTTTACAAAATAATCAATAAACAAGTCAATTGTCAGTCATATATAGATTCGTTTTATATTTGCATTTCTCTTTTGGCCAAACATGGTGAGATAGAGAATTATCTTTGTGCACGTACGCCTGGTGGATACATCGACAAGGGAGGGGACCGAGGTCAGGGAGCGAGCTCTATCGAGATAGAGAGCAAACAATAATAACCAATACATCAATAAAATACTCCAGGAGCTCGACCAAACTAGCTCTCTTCATCGAGGTTTTATTCGGGCCAGCGAAAATGACGATGTGGGCGAGATCGCTAAACTCGGCGACCGAGAGATCGAAAATAAAACCTTATGCCAAAAGTCCACAACTAACTTTACGTGCCCAATGGTATATCAAAATCTCACGTTCTGTCTTTCTCATTTTCGTTTTACGCGACGATCAATCTAAACTAAAATGACAAAGGCAGCTTTATTTTAGGTTGCGTCTTATATTCCGAAAGATTTTATTTTCGGAATTTTATCGACACAACTTTATTGAGAATTTCTTGCGAGATGTGTAACATGTAACAAGATTAAAGTACGAATGATTTGTGAGCGAAGAATATAGTGCGAGACAAAAGCGATCTCCGTGTAAAATCGCGTTGCAATTTGCCGCGAGTTATTTCACAGTAACCGTAAATGGAACATTTTTCAATAAAAATACCAAATGTCAATGTGCAAGAATAAAAGGTCACATGATTTTACATCGAAATAAACTCAAAATCCGGCAAATCTCTGCTAGGAATTAAAATCCTGAAAGTCACACACATATACAATATACCTGTATATGCATACCTTGATACATACATGTATGAGTAATTTTTTTTTTTTATTTTTATACATTGTTATAATTGTTGCGTGCAACGTAGAGTTTTATTTTCAATATATATTTCTTCTCACATTTTTTAAAATTAAAAATTTTATCAACATTTCTCTCTCTTTATATCTGTACAAAATTTATCATTGTTATGTCGTAACGCTTATCAAATGTTATTTCTTTTTTATTCTTCGTTAAAATAAACTCATGAACGCATTTGTTATTAGAATGCTTTACTCACAGAGAAACAACTTTGATGTATTTTATATTGTCGAGTATAAAAATCTACATTTATATGTTTACTTAAAATGCAAACAAAACGTATCATGACCCATTTTTGTTGCTTTACAGACCTGTATATACTAATATGTACAGGTTTACTATATTTATTGCCTGGTTATATGAAGTTTACGAAGTATATTTCGCTGCAGAGAGCAGCTCTCGTGAATACTACTCATAATGCACGAATAACTTTGATAACAAGCTATAATTTCAGACAAATATTTGAGAGATTGTTAATTGAATAATCCGAAACTCGAGCATTATGGCGCCAACGATAATAATCTCTTGACCGTTTATTCGTTTTTGATCCACTAATATTATCAGTTTTAATTCATAAAACACATGAAACGATACCCACGTACAATTAATACAGAAATTTTAAAATTGAGCACATAATAACACATATCATTATACAGGGTGTCCTAGACCACCCGTATACCCCTTCTTTCAAGAACTAAGCATTTTAGAGAAAAACGTTATGAACAAAAATTGTATGGTTTTGAGGGGAACATAAAATGGTTTGACCTTGGATGGCATCGTTAAGCTCAAGTCAAGGACACCTTTAATTTCTTAAATCGAATCCCCTATTTTTTATTGCATATTCTTATAGCTTATGTCGAGAGCTTTTCAAAGCACTATAATAAAGTATTTTTTCATTAAGAATTTTTCGAGTTATTTTGTATCTTAATCTGACATATTTTAGTATAAAATATAAAATATCTCGAAAATTATTTAGTGTTCGATAATTGTATCGTAATACTTTTATGTACAGAATAATAAGATGAATCAAATGGTGAACAGAAAATAATTGTTTTAAAAAAAAAATATGCAATTATTTGCAATATATTTTTTTATAACAATTATTTATTTTTTCTTTACACCATGGATCTAGGACATCCTGTATATAACAAAATGGAATATTCGCTAATTATAAGATCTAAAACATATATATTAATTGTCTAAATAAAAATTTAATTATTATGTGCTTTATCCGAAAAAAATTTTCTAATCTTCAATTTCTCATAGTTGCAAATTAATAATACAATCTTTTGCAAAAATATGAACGAAAAATCCAGTTGAAAATCTATTTGTATTTATACATATAGTATATCGTCTTTATACATATATACATATGCATATATAAAGACTCCCATTGTACTTGTCCATAGTTCAAATAATAATGTGTATGTACTGCGTGCTGTATGCATTTGAAAACACACGAGCACGTTATGTAAATGTACGATTGCGCGAAAGAGTCACGGTCGATTGTCGATGATTCAGTTTGCTCGCGCATGAACTTTTGAGTCGGTCTGTAAGTAACGCATAAAACATCCTGCGATAGTAGTCGCGTAGATACCGCGCGCGATAGTGCGTTCGGAATGGAACATAGGAACGAATGAATAAGAATGGACGACACGAATAGCGTGCTCTATTGTCGTTTCATTCATTTCTACTGGATTCGCCGCCAAGCGAGGAGAGAGCCTAATGAAGTTGGCGTATGCGTTGCGTCACGTGTGTCCTTTCAACAACGCGTATCCGCTTATAAATTAATTATCTTTTTTATCCGTGAATCAACGTCGTGCTCGCTTACGTCGCGTAAACTTTATAGCAAATTAGCGATTTAGTTTGACTGCTCACGATATGATCAGAAGTGCGATTTAGTTAGACTGGATAATGTATGTAAATGATCTTCGATATTCTAATGAAATCCAATTTGAAGTTACACATGGGATTATAATAAATCATTATTAATGTTTATTTAGAATTATTGATATTAAAAATGCGAAATTTTATCCCTATAAATTACAAACAACCTTTAAATGACACTTCTAATTAATAATAATTATTAATAATAATAATAATTTATAAATTCTAATATCATTTTCATTTAGAAGAAAATGCAGTTATATTTGAAGAAAAGAGGGAGAGAGAGAGAGAGAGAAATGGAATTCCGCTTACTGTATACAATATGTGGTTTATGTCGCATAAATTATAATATATTGCGCGGTATATTAGGCGTATTTATGAGAGTCAAAATTTCCGTGATAGTTTCTCCTCGGACGAAGAAAAGACCGTTGCCAAATGGATCGTCGACGTAAGACTTGTCGTTTGGACGGTGACTTTGCGCGAGGAGGAGTACCTCCGTCGATGAACCAGGTTGGCTCACCAGCTCCTTCTTTTCTTGTCTTTTTCTACCTCTCACTGTCTTTCTCTCTCTCTCCTCTCCATTTGCGCATATATAAATAGCGCGGTCCAAAATTATCGGGGCACTTCAGCGAACGGTGCCGCGAAAGTGGCGTCCGAGAACAGACCAGCGATTTCTGCTAGCTATAAAAATATACGCGGGAACGACATGGACGCCCGATTGGCGACGCGCATTCTTCAACAAAAAGCACGATGAGAGCAATTATACGAAGAACAAAGAATATAGAATTATTTACATTTACTTACATCTTTGCAATCTAAACTAGTTTCAGCAGCGATCGAAAAATATGCAAAAATCAGCAACAATTAGACAAAACGATATATATATATATATATATATATATATATATTTTTTTATAATTAAAAATGAGCTGGCAAAGTTATCTTAAAAGCGGATCATAATAAATTTTTCTAAAGTATTATAAGAGAAAATTAAAAGCAAAGAATTAAATTCTTAGTGTGAAAGTATCTATTTGCCATAACATTTAACTCGTTCCAAAATGTTATTTTTTTGTATAATGAATATTTATGGATTAAATATTTTATTTTTATTTTAACAGTATTAGTCAATATGCGAATTACATTATTCATTAAGATTTGCTCCATTAAAGATATCGCAATGTATTTCAGAGACAATGACAATCAAGTTTTTGGCACCGTGAATTGTGAATTTAAAGGGAAATGCTCTTACCCCCCCGATATTGAACTCAATCAAAAATTTTAAATACGCGCGATCCGCTCTGAATAATTTATATCTTGTATAATGACGCGATATGTCGTAAGTTTTTAAAAATAAGTACGAAAAGTGTATATAGATTTTTTTTTAAATAACAAAGAGAGAGAATTTACAGCAGAAGAAAAAATATTAATCTTTATGGGAACAATATTTAACTGCAATTTAAACGGATATTAAAACTAAACTAAAAATGACTTGTATAATTTTGTATAATTACGTAACTTGAATCTTTCATATAAAAGATATGGATTAATCTCAAAACATCTTTATACAACTGCAGTATATATATATATATACATACTGATAACATCAATTTAATGACCGCATTTGTAATTCGAGTTGAAGGAATTGGCGTCAGCTGCATCCGATGATGCAGTTCCTAATTACGCGATTAGTCGACGTACATTGACAGCATTGAGAGAAAGAGAGTCAAGAGAATGTCGAGACTTTACAATTCTAATTCCATAATAAGTAATTCCTTGTCGATAAGCCGCGGCGGTGAGCAAACGAAAGATCTTGGTCGCTTATAAATGCAAATATAGGAGCAAAAAAATCTTGTTCATACGTAAACGGATCTGAATTGTTGAACTCGCTTCTTCATTTCCGCTTTCGTGATGTTGCATTATCGCATAATTCCCCGAGGATGATCTGTCGCCTCTTGAATATTGAATACGTGGATAATTGCGTTTAAAGCAAATCCCACTTTCACCTACATTGGATATGATTAAAATAATCCTTTAATAAGAGAGACATATTAAAGTAAATAAAGTAAAGTTAACGTGAAAATGCGTAATTCCTTTTTAATAAATCTGTGTTAGATTTTTTTTATGGCAATTAAAACTATCTGTACACACAATTCAATAATTTACTGATGTCTCAAAATTATTGTATATAATGTAAATATTACGTTTGTTTAATAGATGTTGAAATTCTAGCTTACGCATCTTATAAATATGTGTTAAATGGTAAGAGAATTAAATTAATGTCACGGAGGATAGGATCACGCTAACATAATGCGTACTTGAAATAAAGCATTATGTCATTAAAGCGGAATTTAGTAGAATCGACACCGCAAGATGCGTAATAGAGTTTCCTAAATGAATTTATGTTTGCAGAATTATTATGTGGTCATCAATGCATTTCCTTTATGTGTTTCATCTATGTTTTAAACGCAGCTCTATTATTTTTTTACTGCGGAGAAATATCTATTAACAGTTTATTATTAGCGATTATTCACACCACGTGAGTATTTCACGATCACGAAAGTTTAGTGTGGGAAATATTAGCCAGTTAATTTTCTCTCTCGTGCATAATATATGATCAATGAATTAAATATATATATTTGTCATATTTTTATTTTTTATCGATTGGTGATTCAACCGAATATTTCATATTTTAATCTCAACCTTGTACGATAAAATTAATTAATGTGAAAATAAATGCATTACATATACGAGATGATAATAGATGATGAGAATAGAAATAGAGTGAATGAGATACTGACATAGATATATATATATATATATATATATATATATATATATATATATATATATATATATATCTGATATGTGTTATTTTTGCTATTTGTTTGATATTAAACATTATTATTGCAATACACATATGCATGTATTCTTTTAATCATTAATTAAACCACGTAATTTTTGAATTATTGATCTCTTTATTATTTTGTATATGTACGATTATATAAATACGATATTCTGAGTAACATCCAAAAATTGAAATATGATTTTTAATACAATCCTAGCATAACGTTTGATGACTCGACTACTATTTCTCTCTCAATGTAATTATTCGTAACAAATCAATTTATTTTTATGCGTCATATAATGGAACATAATACAATGCCTATTAAACGAGAATCAGTATTTTCTTATCTCACACATGACATCAAGAGTGCATTAACGTTTATGTATTTATGGAAACGTCATAGCAATTGTATACAAGAATTTTTTAGTATTATGATATTTTACTCTGACGTGGCCTCGAATACTTTATGTACAATCGTCGCCACGTGTGGTAACGATATTATCCGAACCAACGAATCTATCATTATCGTAAATTTGATGTGTCATTAGTTTTTACGTAATAAAAAAAAAATTTTCTCACGTAATGAAAGAATTCAACATCCTTTACGTTGGGATTTTTTATGCATTTTCCCGTGTCAATAGTCATATCGCAGAATCCTGATGCGGTGTAGATAATCAACAATTATCATCGATTAATTGACATTTCTGCTTCACGGAATTTTTTTGCCAATTCGCGCTGAGAGTATCGAGAATTCTTCGTGAATCACTTTTCTTCCTCCCTTCTCCTCCTTGACGTTGTACACGACAACATTCATTCTCTGAGTCACCTGAGAGTCCATCGTGCATGATGAGATCTCGCCTTCTCCTTCTTCTTTTCCCCAATTCCAATAGTCAGAAGTGATTAAAAATGTGCCGTGCTCTTTGCAGAGATCCATACTGTGGCGATGACAGACCCACAGCTGACCAACAACAACAACAACAACAATAACAACGATGGCGAGCCAAAATATTTGCACAAGAAGTTCAAGAAGATGGCGACGACCGAAATCGCGCCGAAGATCGTCGAACCCAGGAAGGAGACCACGGCGAACAACATCGTTCCTGCCGAGACGCCCAAACGGAAGGACGTCGATAAGGATGGTAAAGAGTCATCGAAGGAATCCGGCCACAAACTCGAGGTTTCCTCGGAACCTGAGGGAACCGAACCCGCCACCGAGTCTCGGAAAAGCGGCTATACATGCCCTTACTGCAAGCTGACATGCGCCAAGCCGAGTGTTCTTCAGAAGCACATCAGGGCGCATACGAACGAGCGACCGTATCCGTGCATACCGTGCGGATTTGCTTTTAAGACCAAATCAAATCTGTACAAGCACTGCAGGTCACGCTCTCACGCGCACAAGGCGGAAAAGGGTGACAAGGTAGCCGATAATTCGTTATTAAAAATAATTTAAAGTATAATTTTTAATAAAAGTAGATATTATTAATCTAATGGTTAATAAAATATGTTTTTCTTGCGCTGAATATCACTTGGTTAAATTTAAATATTTCTATCTAACATGAAAATACAACTTATTGATAAAAATACACTTCAGTTTCAGTTTCAATCAATTTAGCATTTTTGCTATTTGCAATAATAATTGAAAATTTACTAAGTAATTATTATTTAACGCTGAGCGTTTCAACATGCTTCAATTTATGATATTTTTTACAGATGTCTGAAGATTCCGATATAAGCCTGTCGGACAGCGCCAGTAATGGTACTGGAACACCACCGCCTCCTGTTTCGACGCCTTCGACGACAACGGCAACAGTATCTACCGCTGCGGTGAAAAATGTAAAAACCGGCAAGATATACAAGCCGAGGTTTCAAGCTCGAACGACTTTACAATGCGTCAACAGCGACACGGAAACGTCTTCCTTATCGCCCAGTTCTTCCAGTAGTTCCTCCTCTTTCTCTTCCATAACTACTTCCGCTTCTAATTCCGTCAAGCCGAACGTGGAACAATTGCAAGATCATATCGACAAGATTATCACGGACAATCAGGCGATTGTCGATGCAGTGGACCCACGTCTGCATAAGCTAATGCAGCGCCAACAGAGTTTGGTGGAGATGAAACAATCATACGAGCAACAACCATTGAACTTGTCTTCCACGGAGGAAACCTTGAATAGCAGAAAGCGTTGCTACAGCGACAGCTGCGCTCAGGAAACAAAGGAAAGCGCACACAATTCTGAAAGTTCGATCATCAAAGATCTCCTCCTGAAAACTCGTGATTTTGCGAATGGATCAATACCAGAGATTACGTTGGAAAATTTCATTTGTCCCACTTGTCATATTCCCTACACTAGCATGGACAACCTAGAAGCTCATCGTAAATATTACTGCAAGGCTAGTCCCCGAAGAGAAACGGATTATCAAATAGAGCTGGAGAAACGAAATTCTGACTTTGATTCTAAGTCTTCCAATTACTACAGCATTTTGCAGCCTCTACCATCGCCGGGCCCTCTATTGGGTAATACTAGACTGGTCGATGCATATGCTCCACCCATCAAAAAGCAGAGAATGGAGACTGTGCCAACCAGCTTGAGGTCGCTGGAAGAACTGAGTAAGTACCCACGTCCGAACTCGCTACAGATGTTCGGTGGAGAAGTGAGGATTCTCGACAATACCGGCGAGGTAACGAAAACAATGCGAATCGAGCCGCGACAGACCAGCTCGCCCCCGAGCGATCACATAATCAATGTTAACTGCGTGACTTCGGAGATGGCGTCAATAGTAGTGAGGTCAGGGCTTCATTCTGGTGGTACCATGCTGCACAAGACGTCGAGCATACCAGCTAGTACGCCCAGTCCCTCCATATCCCTGTGCAACACGTCGAAGATGGCATCATGCATCATACCGAACATATCAACTTCCAATATAATGCCTAACATGTCTTGCTACGATTATTTAGAGCCGCATCTTAACCCGCTGACGAGTATCACTGCCTACAACCCGTTGACTTTGCCACAAACGGGCATCACGAGCATTCTCCACGGGGACAAGGTGATACGTTATGTACCCGGTATTCCTGGACCGCATACGCTGACCGGTACGCCGACCATAGACATATCTCCGAGTATAACGGCCGGCGAAGCCGGTTACAAGGTGATACCAGGTTTACCAGGCTTGCACATGGTACATCAGCCGTTAGACTTGGCCAATCCCGTGAGAGTGCAACCCAGTACGGTACACTCTGGCATGTCCGATCTATTGTCTGGACATACTTCTTCCATATTGGAGCAACCTCTGGACCTGGCCAGTCCGGCGAAGGAGTCGGCAAAGATCAGCTTTAAAACTCCTAGCGTCGACAGTCTGAAGAGCGGCTTAATCAGTCCTAAAGTTCCTAGCGTCAAGGTCGAGACTTCGACGGACAAGCATCGCGTGAGAATAATGACAATGCCCATTAATAAAACGGATTTAGATCGTCATATCAAGAATAATGTGACTGTGAAGTACAAGGGTATGGAGAGTCCGCGAGAAAAGGGAGTTCACATACGATAAAAGTCCGAAGTTAGACAAAGCTTTTAGTTATCTGAACGGCGTGAACCCCGCAACTTCGTCGAGTTCTTACAGTAAGCTAAAATACACGACTAAAGTAATTTTGGAAAATAAGAAAAAGCTTTCCAATTGGGGCATTAATGATATAGATGTTGGTAGAGTAGCATCGATAGAGACGAATATCGCTACCTCTAAATATGATCTACCATCTCACGAGAATGATCGATTAAAGAACAGCATCCCTTCGAATACACGTGGATCCAAAATCGTGGATAATTACATATTCAACGGGGCCAAAGTAAAGGCCGACAACGCGCCGTCGGTGATACTTGTGAACTTAGATTCTTTCAAAACAGAAGTGCGAACGAAAACTTCTACAGAGATAGTTGTTAAGGACAAACAATCCGAGGCCAAATCGCCAAAAAGCGGCGGCGATGTCGCTAAGGAAGCAACTAACGCCAACAAATTCTTGAGACCTACATCCTTGCCGCTGAAGCCCGGCACTTTCACGCCGAAGAAGCATCATGGGATTACGCCTACGGCGAACACACTTCCTCTCATTAGTCCGGAGACACCTCGACCGAAAAAGTCATATGGACAATTATATTTAAACGGACACGCCTACACATATCTAGGACTAAAGTGTTCTACTAGAGTATTCTATTGCACTCTGAATCGACCGCAGCCGATGTACGTTACACAGCAGCATGGTCTATCGATGTACTCTAACTGGAAAAGTAAGGAGGCACCGCTGGACGTGGACATGGCGCATTATGACTCTCGGCACAGGCCTTTGAATTACACCACCGCATGGAAGAAGCAAGAAGATATTCTGACGCACTCCTCACAAAGGCCAACCACTCCCAACAGTCCAGACAGCGGATTGGAGAGTGATATGCAGGAGAAAGCGAAAAGAGTGAAAATATTTGACGGAGGCTTCGAAAGTAATGAGGATTATACTTATGTACGCGGAAGAGGTGAGTAATGTTTATATTGCGTTATTTTATAGAATATAAAACAAAATTTTCAATCTTTATAATTGTTTTAATAACTATACCGTGCTTTAAGATCATGTGTAATATATAATTTTATCTCTTTATCTTTTCTTTTTATTAATCTATAATTTATTAAAATAAAGCAATAAAATGTAAGATTTAATGAGGCTCGAATGATAAAAATCAATTGATAGACAAGGAAGGCCAATTGGAGTCCAGACGCGGTATTTGAAGCGTAAATAAAATATTATATTTTATTAAATATACATGCAAAGTATGTTATATTAATTCAAACGTATCAATTTATTTCTTTTTCAATGACATCGAGAAAATAAAAAAATGTATGTAAAAGGCAAAATATCATGAGGCGGAACATTATGAGCGATATAGTTAGCAAACAAAACGCAACTAAATTAAAATTTGCACTAGTTGCTAATTGTTTGTTTGTTCGATGTAAACATCAAATGTTTGACAACAATCTTTAGATCACATTATATGCTTATAAGTTGGGAGAGGATTCTTATGTGTTTTGTTAAATTTGTTTAAACATATATATGCAATGAATTTATTTATGCCATTGATTACCGACAGTCACTTTTTTGTGACTCCTCTTATATGTAAGAGGCAAGCACTATGAAAAAAGAAGGAACAGAAAGAGAAGAATTGGTGAGAGAGGAAGAATTCACTTTTTTATAAATTAATGTTTTTATCCTATTATGGATGGGCGTAAAAATAAAATCTAAGAGATAATCATTATTTAAAGGCAAATCAATAATTAACTTCAAGTTTTTTTTTGTAGAACTGTGACAATCAATTTATTAAGCCAAAAATAACACTCTTTTTATGATATGTGAAATGCTGTGAATAAGAAGAAGATTTGACGATGAGTCTTCTTACATTAAGATTAACCCATTTGCATCATAAGCGCATATATGCGCGCATTTTGCCTGGCCACTATCACCGGAGCGCGCATATATGCGCTCATTGCACGTGCGCATTTATCAACAGAGCGTATATTATACCCATGCGTATTTGGCTCTCAGTCAATGAAAAGAGGTGATCGCGAATAGTTTCAGGGTAAAATAACTTAGAAAAATAAAAAACAAAATGGATGGTTATGTTTCCGACAGCAGTGAAGAGGTGATTAGATCTAGAAAACGTATATATGTTGTATGAATATGATTATATCTTGTGATAATATGAAGTAAAAATTCTTTATTTATGTAATATTGCTTTTGTTTTTAACATTTAAAAACATTTTCATTTAAATGCAATCAAAAAAATTTTTGGTGATAAGAACGAATTTTTCATTTTTCTGTGTGATGCAAATGGGTTAAGAGATTCTTATCAAAAAATGCTGCATGCACATGAAGCAACCAAAAAACAGCATCAAATTACACGAATCTTCTTGATCACTCTTATTTTCCTTCTACAAATAAATGTATCTAACTCGATTTCCTTGTTTTCCTTATGTTTTGTTCTTTATAGTCTTACTTTTTTTATTTTTAATTTTTTTTATGACATATATTTATATCTTTTGTGTTTTATGTTCCACTTAATCCTATTCTCTCTTGTGATGTCTTGTTCATTCGTTATCGAGGCATCCTATAGATTATTTTGTCTTTCTCACATATCATCTTGTGTGCATATAACTATGTTATGTATGTATATTTATATTTTACATTATTCTTATTAATCATCTTAGAAAGTTAGAATTGCTAACGTCTTTACTCTTCTATAAGTATTTTTCTACGCATATGCTTTTTTGTCTTTTCCGACATCATTTTTATTATACATTTTATAGGCATATACTTATATTATTTATACTCCCGCAGTATCTGAATTTACGCTTCGCATCCTTCATTTTCATTAAGTCTTTTATTTAATCGTTCCTTTGACGGCTATCAATTTTTAATTTCACTGACCGACATGTATTATTTATTTTCTAATGAGCTATATCACATTGCAGTGAGAGTGAGTTTAGAATTTGCGCTGATGAGTCTGACCTTTGTGTGAACTTTCCATGTTATCTTTTTTGTATTATCGGGTTCTATATATATATATATATATATATATATATATATATATATATGTGTGTATGTATATATCGTATGCGCACTAAGATACAAATTTTAATTTTAATTTGGTTGCGTTTGGTTTGCTAACTGTGGCTGCGTCGCGATATTAATTGCCAGTACTGAAAATGTATAGCTTACGTACACTAGATTTTCAGTACTGACAATGAATATCGGAACGCAATCTATATCACTCACCATATTGCTTTGTCTCATGACGTTTTGCCTTTTACTTGCATTTTTATGATATTCCATCTTGATACCATTAAGGGGTCTGATCACCCTGACTGCTCGACAAATAGGCTTATTTTTAAAAATTTATAAATTCGAAAGTATAAGATAAAATTTATTTATTTTGGGTCATATAGTAAATTAGGCTTTTAAGAATATCTCTTAAAAGTTTTAAAAAATATTCCAAAATGGCAGCGCTGCAACTGTTGCCGTGGAGGTCCACGCGCGTAGCTGGCGGTAAGTTTATCTCAATAATAATAAACGTGAAAAAAAAAATGCTTATTCGCGAATAGTGTGGCTACAATGTAGCGTACAATTTTTACAATGAGTTGATTAATTATTTTTTTATTAATTTTTTTCTTGTCAAATTTCCATGAAAAATACGATTTTTTTTTCTTCGGCTCACCGTTATTTCCTCACTAATAGAAAAAAAAATCCATACGCTACATTGTAGTCACACTATTCACGAATAAACAAAAAAATTTTTTTTTTTTTTTTCAAATTTATTATAACTGAGATAAACTTGCCGCCAGTTGGACGGCGCGTGGACCTCCACGGCAACAGTTGCAGCGCCGCCATTTTAAAATATTTTTTGTTAAAACTTATAAGAGACATTCTTAAAATTCTCTAATTTATTATGTGGCCAAAAATAAATAAATTTTGTTTTATATTTTCAAATTTACAGATTTTTAAAAATAAGCCCATTTTTCGAGCGGTCAGGGTGGTCAGACCCCTTAAGAAGGATTCGAAGTGGATTGAAACATTTGAATTAATATATAATGTATCTTGAATATATATTTAATAAAATATTATAATTTATGCACGCTTCAAGTGCCGCATCTAGGAGGTTCCAACTTTCAACTGATCTTCCTTATCTATCAATATCATTTATTATTTTATTGTCGTTAATAAGATTTTTTACAATAATTTAAGATATAAAAAAGTTTAATTATATCTTTATATATATTATGTAAGGTCGAGGACGCTACGTCTGCGTAGAATGCGGTATTCGTTGTAAGAAACCGTCTATGCTAAAGAAACATATCAGAACACATACAGATGTTAGACCATATACCTGCAAGCACTGTAAATTTAGGTAAGTTCTTCAGATTTTTCCATGTAGCATGTGGCAAAAAAAGCATATAATTTTTATTAGCTTCTCTAGTGTTTATCACGTAGTTTTAATTGTTTGTTCGATAGTTTCAAAACGAAAGGCAACCTCACGAAGCACATGAAATCCAAGGCTCATTACAAGAAGTGCGTGGAATTTGGCGTAGTACCGGTTCCTACGACCGTCTGCGACGAGAATATTGACAAGGAGGCCATTGCGCGATTAGCAGCCGGTGGTGGTAATACGGAAGAAGAAGAGGAAGAGGAAGAGGAAGATGATAGCGATGGCGAAGAGAGCGAAGAGTCTGGTAGTGAAGAGCAAGAAGCGGCACAAAGTCTACTGAGTCTTTCGCAACATAACGCGACAAACAGATTGCCGGGTTTACTGCCGTCAGGCAGACCTACGACATATCCATATGCGCTAACTCTATCGACTACTTCCACGGTGAATATTGTATCCACCACAACGAATACATCGATCGTGAGCAGTCAAAGTATTGCCGCGCAAGAAACGGCTTTAATACAAAACGAATTATCGCAACGTTACTATTTCCCATCGAGTCGCGACACTACAGAAGAGACGAGAATCAGTGTCATTCAGTCATCGAAGAAAAATGACTGTGATTTGGAGATCGAAGAGATTACCGATGTCACAGACTCGCGTCATCAACTTTCACAGCCCATGGATCTCACAACGAAGCAGACAGCTCAACTGTTGCTCTCGCCAATCTCGCAAAGAACCAGACCAACAGACATTCTGACTCCCGTTTCAGAACCGGTTCTATTGCAAACAATAGTCCAGACGATGGAACGATTGCCTATACAGGGTAGAGAATGGAAACCGAACGCGGAAGGTCACATGTTGCAGGCGTATCTTACGGAGAGACACATGATGGACAGTAAAATGAAGCAGCAATATCGTGTGGGAAGTACCAAATTGGATAACAAACAAACACAAGAAAGAGATATTTATCCGCGACACCAGGATCTCAGTAGATCTAGGATGGATTCCAATGGCATTCCATCAGTGACGTATACTGATCCCAGTAAAATGCAGCACACTGTTATGGAGTCTAGAATTAAGCACATAACAAAGCACACTAGTGACGACATTAAAATGGAAATCAGGGAGAAAATTTATCTCAACAATATGGCAATGGAAAGACGAATGTTTGAATACGAGACTATTCATAAGGATAAAGAACAATCTAATCGCCTGGTTTCTGATCGTGAAAATTTCGAGCTTAATCTAACTAATGATCCCACTGGTACAAGGCCAAGTATCGAATATAGTTTACCTATAAGCAAGACTAATAGCTCAATGGAAAGATCGACTTGTTCTACCGCACCTATTCGCAGCACGCCCAATATCGACTGCCATTCACCGAAATCTTTGAATATAGATAACCGACCACCATTGATGCAACACACGAACAATGAGATTGATAAAAGTTCCATGTTCAACGCGATGAAGATGATGAGTGAGGTGGAAAGGTCTAGGGAATGTCATACCGTCAATCAGGAAATGAGGCCTGCGAGTCATGAGATCAGACTCACGACCAACGATAGTCGAATGCAGAGTCCACGGAATCTTGATTTAAGACCGCCCAGCAGAGAGATCAGAACGCCCGGTCAAGAGTACAGAGCACAGAATCACGAACTGAGGCTACCGAGTCAACAAGAATACAAAATGCGAAGTCAAGAGATGAGATCGCCTAGTCGCGAATACAAGCCATCGTTCGCTCACGATATACAAGTCATCCAGGAGCTTATGCCGTCGACAAACATGGAAATGCGGCAAACAAATTCAGAAAATAGGCCAGCAAGTAGTGAGATGAGAGGTCTTTTGGAATATAGAGCGCAGCCTCAAGATCCCCGTGCCGGCTATGAGATAATGCAGTCGCCTATACACGAGCCGCCCAAATCGCAAAACATCGATGCGAGAAATACATCGCCGCAGGAAGCACAAATCATCTATTACGATGCGAAACAGAACACAGATACCGTTAAACAAAACACACCGGATATGAAGCGAGCAGTAGCCAGAAAGATAGTCGTCGGCGGCCCTGATTTTCGATCACCGTCACCGAATACAGGAAATCCGAAACCGCAAGCAGAATTTTTACAACCATCGAGTGGGCCAGCGCCTAATTATGTTAGGTAAATGAATAATAGTTTCTTTATTATTTTATTGATGTTAGATGTCTCATGTATACATGATATATTAAATATGTTATATTAGATAGATTGAAGGAAAAATATGAAAATAGAAATTAATAAAACAAGTGTGATTATATAGTAATACATATACATGTACATATACATATACATATACATATATATACATATACATATATATATATATATATATATATATATATATATATATACATAAATTCTTTATGTAAATATCAATCCGCAAACAAATATAAATTCTAGAACATGTTCTCAATCTATAAAATCAAATTTTTCATTAAAAATATTTGATTTATATATATACTCAATTAAAAATTGGCATTTAATTAAATTTTATAATTTACAGTTTTTAGATCTGCATGCTTATCTGATCTGCATTTATCGAACAATTACTTATCAAAAT
Organism: Cataglyphis hispanica; assembly: GCF_021464435.1. Lineage (NCBI taxonomy): Eukaryota > Metazoa > Arthropoda > Insecta > Hymenoptera > Formicidae > Cataglyphis > Cataglyphis hispanica. Next base: position 4,791,097 of record NC_065974.1, read on the forward strand.
ATATTTGATTTTAAAAACTAAGATTATATGAAATATGATTACAGTTTGACAAAGGATGGTAGGAGTATATGTGGAATTTGTAATAAGGTGTTCAATAAGTCTGGTCAGTTACGATTGCATATCAATATTCATTATTTTGAGCGGCCATTCAGATGTGAAAGTTGTGCAGTTTCCTTTCGGACTAAAGGTCATTTAACAAAACATGAGAGATCTGTTTCTCATCATAATAAAGTAAGCAACGAAATTTATTTCCATAAGCAATATTATATTACTTTCAGCTTTAGATTATATATACAATGTATATATACAATGAATATATTTCATTACAGGTCAGTATGACTTCCACATTTGGTGCAGCAACTAGCAGCAATCCCAGGCCATTCAAATGTACAGATTGTAAGATAGCGTTCAGAATACATGGACATTTGGCCAAGCATCTTCGTAGTAAGATGCACATTATGAAGTTAGAATGCTTGGGCAAATTACCATTTGGAACATTTGCGGAAATGGAACGATCTGGTGTCAACTTGAATGATATCGACACGACAGACTGTGATAATAGTCTTAATAGTCTGCAGGTTCATACAAAACAAAATTTAATTACATGCATTTCTTAAATCTAACAAAGAGCATGTCATTAATAAAAAAAACCGGTTCTTTTTGACAGATGTTGGCTCAGAGATTATGCGGAAAGGATCCTGCTAAAATTGTGCAATGGGATTCGGAAACTCTGCCCGGACCGATTGTGAGCGGTGGCGAAACTTCGTCAGATGAAGGTGAACCTATACCGCAGCACGCACTTCATGCACAATATGTAAAAACGACGAAGGATGCGGACATTTCCCGATCATATCATGTGCCAATCATTACCGAAGAATCGAAAGTCATTAACGATGCTCGTCTACACAGTCCCCAGTTTAATCAGCAGAGGCGCGATTATGCTATTAAAGAACATCGAACAATACCGGCCATCGTTTCGATGGAAGACACGAGGGCAGAAGAAAATTTACAATCATACAAGTGCCAAGTTTCCTCTGTATCTATGCGTACTGTAAACGAATTACAGGTACACCGTTTTGTTGAGCATAATATTGAAACAGATTCTAGTACAAATATCCATGGAGATAGGAATGCAGGTAAATGTAGTAGGGAAAAAGAGAATACTCAGAAAAGAATCGCAGAAGATTCTGCAGTGAAGGAAGATCACATTAGGCCAAGACTAGAAGATACATAGTGCCAAAATGATATAGCATGCTAAAGAATTTGTTTGGATGGTGTCTATAATGTTACACACTTCCCTTGGTTTCAAGATGTATTCTATACAAAACGCATCACAGATATCTTACACAGAAAAGTCTTGTGCGGTACATCCTAAAAAAATATCTCAATAAGTAGTACAATGTTTTATGTTCTTGGGAATAACGATTTCTTGAAAATTAACATATTAACGCATGTTGAATGCTTGCAAAGATTTAGACAAATCGCGCATTGTTTGTAATAAAGATTTACGTGTTATAAATTTGCAATTTTACGTTGCCAGAGTATTTGGCAAATTTCTGAGGATTTTACAAAATTTATCAGAGAAGTAAAAGACATGGACATCGAAAAAATGTTTATGTTTAACAACATAAATTAAAAAGTACTGTCTCGATCGCGTTTCTTTTATTATAGATATCGGTTTACTTATATTGCATACAGCCCTAATGCAACATAATCGCTTGTACAATCCTCCTATAAGACTACATTCTTCCTCATAAAATCGGCTGATATAATGCGTAAGTAAAAAGAAAAAAAAACGTAGCTCGAGAGAGAAAAATATTTAATAATAATTATAATATTTATATACAATAGTATCTCTTGTAGCGAGCATGACGTGCAATGAACTAGCATGTGATTCTGTATTTAAAGTGCAAATGTTGCTTTCAACATGTTGAAGAGTATTCTAATATTACACTTTAAATTGATATAAAGCTTATATACATATATACTATATTATATATATATTTGTATGATATTAGTATGCGAACAATTATGAGAGTTATTGTTGATATAAGAGGAAATGCGTGTTTGTATATATTTATGTATAATATAATGTGAGAAATGATGTTAGTCTCTATTATAGTTTTAAGAAAAATCAGAAATCAGAAATTGTATCGGTTGCTCAGATTACTTATAAATTTATAAACACTTTTATTAAATGCTGCAAATTCTTTAGTTTCCATGTCTTGAAAGATTTTCTTACAAGTAAATAGGATGTGATAAGTATATCTACTTTGATGTTATCAAAAACATTACTAGATGTTATTTAATTATCTTTATATCTTACATTTGATATTATTTTAAATCTTTATTGATCTTACTCGTTAATTGCTCTGAAAGACCGATTTGCTGATTCTGCTTAAGACATTTAAGAAGCCAGATACCTTCCATGAGCGACAGCTACCGTATCTTATAATTAACTGTCTATCTTTCTGTAATGCTATATCTAGTTTTGATATCTCACTCAAGCACGACAATGTCTTTCCTAAACTGCATAATCAGACACCGTTTATCACAATTTGTACCTAGATGTGCTTGAGCTAAGATAATAGAGATATGGATATATGAAATGACTGCACAATTGTATACAATGAGGTCCAGTCCAAGTGATTGTCACTAAACGATATCAATGTAGCATAGTCTAACATAGCATTTTGGATGTATATCTATTATCTATACAATTCTATCGACTCCAATCGCAAAACTACATACGAGCTTCCAAGATGTACATGTGTTCTATGTACCCAAAATGCCAAGCCAACAATTTGCGTTTGAAAAAATCAGCGAAAACAATGAAAGTGGACTTTCAATACAAATGATAACGCGGTTTTTTCACGTGAAATGCATATTTTGCAAATACGTGTAATACACGTCTCTCTTGATTATTCGAATGTATACTTATATGTGATTTTGAAAGAATGTACTTTGCCAAATTATAGATTCATATTCTCAATATATTTTCGAAACATAGTTGTCCGTAAAAATATCAAGTATATTCAAACGTATACATATCATATGTACTGATTTCTCGAAATTAACTGAGACGATGGATGGCTATGCGTTTTATCATTTGATCAAATCGAATGTCGCACAGTACAAGTTAGATTTACTTGATAACACTTGCAGTTTTGACTGTGCACTCTGAACATGATCGCAATTCAAATTCTACAATGTTAAACTGAACGTTTGAAAATTATTGTATGACAATATCTTTGAAATTAAATAATATCATGCTAATTTTTATACATAAAAATTGTAAAAAGGTTTTTACAATTTCAAAATTTTGTTATGATCACTCTTTTAAAAATTCGTATACATATAATATTATGCGATTTCAAGATCAAAGAATAATTCTTGAATTACTCTGAATTACTACCACAAAATATGACTATATGTATATCATCACAAAATATGATGATTTTGAAATATAGCTATGAAATATGTAGAAGAAAGAATATTGATTATAATTCTTATATATATTTCAAAAAATCTGTTTTTACAAAAATATTTTAAATTTCAATAATTGTTCAAGTAACAGAGTATTGAATATATATCTTTAAATAACGATTTTCATTATGATATCGAGGATACATATAATATAATCAAAAGTAATTTGAGATTTACTTGATTATATAATATATCGATCATTCAAATTCAAGAAGCCAATGGAAGAATAATTTCATTTATGAATTAGAGATATGTGAGATATATGAAAATTAAATTTTAGAAAAAATATTTATCAGAAATAAGATTAATCTTAAATCTCTTATTTTGAAAAGCAAAGTTTATTACTTTCTTGCATTGAATGATCGATATGCTATTCTAATTGTCATCCTCCTTATTCAGAGAAAATTCAGCCGTGTAATTTATAAATATGTGATGAATATGTTTTAATTATACTCCAATGTCTTCCTTTGTATATTATACCATCTGATATAATAATTTGTTTATTAAGACTATTCTACATATAACTGTTATAATATTTGAATTCGATTAAATAGAGTCTGCATTTTACGATAAGTACTAAAAGAACCATGTTATAAACTAATATCCTAAAGTAAGTACAAGTATATCTGATAAAAAAATGGAGACATATTTATTATTAAGAGCGTGTATACACGCTCGTATCTATGATTTACATTACACAAAAAAAAGTTGGCTTGGCTACTTTCAGACTCAGTATTAGATTTTGAGAATAATGGAGAAAAAAGAATGGTCGCGAAAAAGCTTGTACGGCTTCTAGATGGTTTTATACTAATTTATGTTTTTTATGCAGACGAATCGGCGTTCGACACTCAATTTCACGAGATGTTTCCGAAGGAACTCTTTGCTCTAGCCTCCTCTCCCAGTTCTATATTTTTGTGGTAATTTAGATGATTTAAATTTTATATACACGCGCATTGTGTAAACGATGACACAAATACCTGGCAATATAGTATTTTATATATATTATAGATCTTTAAGATTTTATAAAAATGTTCTTCCCCGCGCGCGCAAGAAAGAAAAAGAAAGAGAGAAAGAGATGTGAAAAGAAAGTAATTCATCATCTTTTATGCACGCGTAAAATGTCATGTGCTACTTTGCAGCTGCTTCAACAAATCATCTGTGGCTTGAGCAACTTTAGGATAAAAACTTTTATTTGAATCCAACCGTATTGGGCTTTTTTGCCTATCAATATCAGATAATGGGACCGGAATGATAATTTTATAAGCGTATACTTGAGTAAGGTAGCAAATGGATTTTATGAATGCCAATGTGTTTTGTCAGTGTCATCGTTACATTTTTTTTCTGATTCTGTGAATTCTGTTAAACTACTGATGAGAATATATAATTTTTATTTATTGTAAATAAAAGAAAGAACATTGCTGAAAGAGCGTTTTATATATTATCTCTGAATTAATACATAAATACATATAGATTTTATCAAGTAATGATATAACTATCTATTGGTCCAGAGATTGTAACGTAAATTGTACAAAGAAAAGTTCATGAATATGAAAATGACTTTGTACAATGATTTTACAAGAACAAAAGTACAACTCTAGGAACAGAGGCAATGTGGGACAGGAATAAAAAGTTAATTTGCGATAAAACTGTATTTTTTATTAAAAGTTAAGCAATCCTTAACATGATAATAAATAATTTTACATTAATAGTTATAAATTTACAAAATGGACATCGCACATTGTTACGTGCTTATCGTGCATCAAACACAACGACTAAAAGTACAATTAAGGAAAATTTTTCGATAAGTTTGGGATTATAATAATTTAATTATTAAATGAACTTAGAAAATATGAAAAAGGATACGTCTTTTAGTGCGCTTTTTGTACATAATTCGATATCCACATTCCCTGCATCGAATAGGATCTCTGGATCGTATTTCATTATCGTGATGACATTCTAAAATAACAAATTTTAAACTTGATTATATAAATACAATATACACAAACAGAAATAATTGTTTTTTATATATCAATATTCACACATTCTATATAATTATTAGATGCATAATGCTTTAAAAATTTCAAATAATTGAAAAGAAAATGATTACAAATTATCAATTTCAACGAGAAACAATTGATATAATTTATAAAATCGTTAATAAAAAATTAATTATAAAAATATAAGTTTATAAAAATATATATTATTATATATATCAAATATCAATATTAACCCTAATTCCTCCAATCCTTTTTTGCAACTTAATTTCTCTAACCTTGCCCTTTCGTGTCCTACGCATTTTTCAGTATGTTAATAGCTTTGAAAACTTCCTCAAAAATTATCATATCTTTATACCTTCGACTAAAAATCAATGTAAAGAAAATTTGGAAATTATTTATTTAAATATTTTTTTACAACAATTATATGTTGAAAAATGCACTTACGATTTGTTTTATTTAAAACGCATGGGATACGAAAGGCATGGTTGGAGGGATTAAGGTTAAAACTTTATTTATGAAAGAGAGAGATTAAGAAATAAAATTAAACATGTGTATGGCTTTACCTCCGCAAATATACACCATAGTCGGTTTTTGTGTAGATTCAGATTTGCTAGATTCCATTTTCCAGTTGCAATACTTTTCTTCTTTTTCTTTATAATTCAACCGGCACCAAATTAGCAATACAACCTTACGCGTACTGGAACTGAAACTGGACTGATTGATTCTGTTTGGGCTTTAGGCTGTCGTTATTTCGCCGAGAGAGAGGTGCGTTTAGATGACTCTCTTTCTAATATTACCTGATTGGTCCATAGATGTCACGTGACATGCCATAAACAAATAAAACATACTAGAAAGAGATGCCAGTCATCCAAACGCACCTTTCTCTCTCGGTAAAATAATGGCGACAGTCCAAACAAAAGCGGGGAACACATACTTTTGCATAAGGGCATAACAATAAACATAAAGAAATTGATTGGTCCACAAATATATGCATAAGGAAATGAACCAATCAATTTTCTTATGCTTATAATTATGCGCTTATGCAAAAATGTGTGCTCTCTACAAAAGCGGGGAGCACACACTTTTGCATAAGCGCATAACCATAAACATAAAGAAATTGATTGGTCCACAAATGTATGCATAAGAAAATGAACCAATCAATTTCCTTATGCTTATTGTTATGCGCTTATGCAAAAGTGTGTGCTCCCCGCTAAAGGATTGATCACTTCAGTATGTATAGAGTTCAAAACCATTGAGTATTGTCTTTTCAACTCGACGTTGATTTGTTGGTTCTAGAAGTAAAAACCAATCACAATAGATTGCTACCTAACCTAACATTTCTTGAACGCATCCTAGATTGCTTGGTAAGCAGAGAAAAGAAGGAAAATAAGGAAAAATATGAATCAAATAAAGAGGAAGACAGATAACAACAATGTAAACTAAAATCTTATGTCTACAATATTAGAAATCGAAAAAATTCCCCGACATTGAGAATCTATCGTCAAATAAAATATAGTAAAGATTTCTTTGTTCTAATTTCTGATTGGTCAATTAAAAACTATTTTTCTTACGATAGATTTTTGAACGCAGTCTTGAAGAATACTGTTCGAGTTGTTCTCTTGAAACGAAATAGCAGAAATCTGTATTATCAGTACATAAAATATTAGTAGATGACGTTAGTGCAGCGTTACTCAATGATTAAGGCTGCGGTCGGGAAGACGCTAGAAATGCTTCGAAGCATTACATTAACCAATCAGTATAAATAAATCTTTGTTCTTTTTGTCCTGATTGGTCAATCAAATGCTTCGAAGCATTTCTAGCATCTTCCCGACCGCAGCCAAAATGATTGAAACACTTTTTATTTCTGCTGCTTATATTTAAAAAAAAGAATTATTTACAAGCTAAAAATGATTATTGTGTCTCTTATATATTTTAAACACATCATTAGATAAAATTTCTCTGAATGTTTTATAAAAAAAGTCGTTCCAATACATTTAATATCAATTATTAAGATTTCACTAATATTCCTTTCTTTTCAATTTTGTCTTTTAATTTTTGCGATATAAATGTGAGATACATATATTTTAATAATTAACATTTTCGATCATTTAAATGGTATTGCACGTGCGTCAAAATTCAAACAAATTATTTAATTGATCAAATTGTGGGCAGCAAACATGTAATTCTTCTCCTAAGACAAAAACGCGAAAAGTGAAAAATTTTGCCATAGAAATGGCAAATTTCTTCACATTATCCTAGAGAAAAAGCTAACATCGTTGCTTTGATTGGTGACTGAGAAGTATTTGTAACGCCGGATGTGCACCCCAATATACGCGTGTACTGCGCACACGCGTCGCACGAAAATTCGAGAGGGCGAACGGGAAAATCTCCCCGGCAACAAAAGCCCGCGCGCGCCTTTCCAGCATCCGGGACACTCAGCCAATAAGGCCACTTGGCAACGAACGGCGGGACGAGTCGACGCGCGCGATTGGCCGGTTAGCGCACGCATAGGGGGTGGGGGGGGGAGGCGTGCGTGGTGTAGGAACGAAATACATGAACGTTTTGCTCTCAATGTATCGATAGAACGCCGCGGCGCATGGACGCTCGAAGGGAGGGCTGCTTGCGCATGTTTCTCCGAGCCGCTCACCCCTGATTGTTTTTTAATGACAATTAGCCGAGAGTAAGGTACGTTTGAGAGTGAGAGTCGGTTGGGTGTTCGCGCGACACATTCGAGAGTCGCGAAATAAGCGCGCGTGAATGTCGATCGCGGTGAAAGCCGGTCGGGATGGCCAGCCTTTTATTTACGAAGCGCGCAGAGGGTAACCTTTCTCCATGAGCTTACGGCCGGCGCTATTGGAGAGCGGCAGAAGGGGCGAGAAGAAGGAGAGGAGGGGGAAGGCACGGCAGATGCGAAGTAAGCGTTTCCCGCGCGACGCACACGTGAGTAGAGTGTGAAGCGATGTGAGAGTTGCGTGTCAACATTATCGAAACGTCAAGCGGCGCGCGACGAATCCGCTTTCGTCGAACTTCGCGGCGTAAGTTCACTTGGTCGGGGACGCGATAAACGGAAAAACGATCAACGATCAGTGCCGCGATATGACATTTGTTTGATTGATGCCGAAAAAAATCCCTCGCTCGGTGACGCTTCGTGGACGAAATAACATTTACGTTTCCGAGATTTAGTGGAGATATCGATATGCTAACGCGTTAGAAACTTGTAATTGTATGTTTGTCACGTCATCTCGGTAAAGACGGAAGTGTGTTGTCTCAGTGTGATTGTTTTCATATATTATACCTCAGATGCCATAAACAAAAGTCAACAGTTAAGTAAACTAGTTAAAAAGTAGTTAAAGTTAATAAACACGTGTGAGACTGTTATCTTTATTTGCCGATGGCCTGATACAGATAGTAAAGTGACCTTTGCATATGTTGTTTGATTAGAATCCGGAACATAACATAACAAATCTTGTGTAATTTTATCGATGGCAACTCACGAATGTATCGTTTGATATGTCACTTTTCTCGCATCGTTCGCGTGGCGTCGAGCGGAAAGTAAGGTAGCTGCATCACGGAAAGCCGGATTTTCATTTCGAGGCAGGTAAAAACGGCGTCGTCCCATCGAGCACGATGGAGGAAGTCGAGAGCATGCACATCGCGTCGTGTCAGACGCCGCACGTTTCCGTCGACACCAGCAGGCACAGTTCCCACGACAGCGTCGATAGCGGTTACCAGTCCATTCTGACGCCGCATACCAGCGGTTGCACCTCGGCGGTGAAAAGCGGCTACAGGACACGATCGTCCTCCGGCGCGTTATCCGCCAAGAAGCACCACAGGTTCCGTGCGGATCCGTTTCAATGCGAGAAGGTGCAGAGACACCGCACCAAGCTCAATCACACGTTGAACGCCTCGGAATCCGACTACCTCATCTCCGAGAGTTCCGAACAAGAGTCGGGTTTGGAACCGTCCTGCACGAATGTCAACCAAAGTCTCAGTCTGGTGCACTCTACGCCGAGCTGCGTGGATAATAAGTGCGCCGAGATTATCGAGATCAAGAACAGAAAGAATTGGAGAAGCACGGTAATCATCACTCCTGCGTCCAAGGATTTTCAAATCTTGTCACCACCTCCATCGCCGGCGGTGCCCTCCTCGTCTTACGTCGCCTCGGAGCCTCTTCAGGAAGATGTGGAAATGAAACTAGTCCGTACAACGGAAAATAAGTCGCAGGTCACAACACCGCCAAGACTCAAAGTCATGATACCGCGGATTATAATCTCACCGGCACGCAGAAGATTCAGTCCCGTAATCACGTCGGTGGAGAATCGGAAATTGAGTAAACTGAGTATTAACACAGATTTGGCTGTTATATCCGAAATCAAACCGAAGAGGCTGGATTTCAGCCACCGTGGCGTATCGCTGTGGAGCAATCGTAGAGCTACTTTGGATTATACAGGAAGGGAAAGGGTGGATTTTTTGTCCCTCCTGGGAGAGGAGAGCAATCACTTGCATTTGGTATGGAAAATTTTATCTTATCTCGGGCCTGCGGATCTGTGTTCGGTCAGCATGGTGTCCACAGCTTGGAGGAGGATCTGCGAGAACGATTTTCGCGCCAATGGGAGAAGGATGAGTTACATTCTGCGCAAGCAAAATATCAAGGAGAATCTGAGGATGACGATGACGATGAAGAAGGCGAAACGCGAGGAGGATATACAAACGAGTCCTAAGAGCAGGCATTACGTCAGGAAGGGATTCCTGGTGGATGTACAGAACTTGCTGCACGTTCCGGCACAACCGAGACCACCGAACAGCCCGCCTGTCTCGCCGAGCAAAGTCAAGTTTCACTCCTTCGTCAAGGTAAGAAGAATGAATTTACATATAAATCTCATTATTTTTATATTAAAGTATCTGGCTATGGATAAAAAAATTTACTCGATTTACTTAATAATTAATAGCGAGAAATTGTATTAATAAATATTATTGGAAAATATCTATAGAAATTCTATTCCAAACATGTTTATTGAATTTTCAAATTATGTTATTTTAAAAATACCAGTTTGTATTTATATTATCTTAGATTTGAATGTTAAAATTTATCGAATATATCAAAAATTACAATGCAATTTTGAAAAAAAATGATCTTCCCGAACAAATTTTGTGATAGAATGTAGTTGTGAGAAAATAAATCACGATAAAGTTAATGACTGATGTAAAATGTATTCGGAGCTTCAAAGAACTATGTGCACTAATTTCTCAGGATTCTCGGGTGTTTGACACCCGCGAGAGCTAGTAATGCATGTTACATTCCGTCGAGAATCATATTCGTCGCGTTTATCTCGTAACAGCCAGAATTTGCACTGGTATCCAACAAGATATCATTAATATATGTATCTTTTTAATTGAATAATGATAATTTACAATAGCGAGATGCACGAATAACGACTTTTAGCGAGAAAATCACGTTTCTATTCTCAGCAATATTATATATTATATATTATTATTATTATTATTATTATTATTATTATTATTGTTATTGTTATTTTATTATTTGATTATTTAATATATATTAAATTATATATTATATATTTATATGTATTATATTATATATTTATATGTATATATGTATGTATATATATATGTATATATATATATATATATATATATATATGTATGTATGTATGTATGTATGTATATATATATATATATATATATATATATATATATATATATTATAATGATGAGCATCGTAATTACTCTATCTTGAATATGATTGTATGTTTTAATATATATACTATATATATATATATATATATATATATATATATATATAATAATTATAATGAAATATAATATTATGAAAATAACATAATACAAGAAAGCTAATTTCTTTCTTAAAATAATTTGATATAATTTAATATGAGTGCGCATATACATAAAACGTACACGCAAATTATTATATGCGTCTAATTGTCTTACGAAAAAATAATGCATTTTTTATTAACACAAAAAATAAAAAATTTGTTTCAATTATTGAATGGACTTCTATACCGTGTTTTTTTTTTTTTTTTAAATTAATTCCTTATCTACCAGATGATAAAACTCAAAATCAGACAATCATGTTATGTGCATAATGCGCGGTATTTTAATGACGATAGCAAATATAATTCATTATGCGTCGCTTGATCATGATGCATTTAATTAATTGATTAATAGTTAAGTCATATAGCACACGACCGTTTGCTTTATTAGATTATATGAAATAGTGGCCGTATCGATGATTCGAATGGTTGCGTTAACACATTGCGTCAGCCACCTAAATTCATAATTAAGAATGCCCATTCGACTTGTCGTTTCGGCGCTCATAATTCTCGCGAGAGCAGAATCACGACAGCTAATTACCAACCAGCTATATAATCGATAGGCCGGTAGTCTCGTGATTTCCTTTTCACTTTAAATTGGTATCCGCGTAGTTCGCGCACGCGGAATCGAATCGCGCTCGGGTAATTGTTTTGATTGTGAGATCATTATTTTGACATTGATTTATTGTTATATCGGCTTTGAGCCGCCGCGAGGGATAATTGCTTCGTGGATCGTTAAGGCCAGAGAGATAAGCGAAGTCCGTCAACGTGCAGAATTTGACGGATGTTCATTCTTCGATGATGAGACTCTGCCTGTTTTATATAATTTTATGGTACACGGTAATTGAAATTCATATTCTGATTTTTGGTGCGGTAAGAAACGCTACATTTAATGAAATAGCAAAAAAAAAAAAATACTTTGTATAATCTGCAATACGATAAAAAATTACAATACAATATGTGTAATGATTGAAAAATTTAACGATGCAAAAATATTAAATTCTTAAATTTAATGTGTATAAGTAAATAGATGAATCGAAAAAAATAATTTTTTTTTGACAAAATTGTAAAAAAAAAAAATTATAAATATTTAAAATTATAAAAATATACATATAAAAATTGTATATAATATTGTATAAATTATATTGGGATATTATATTGCGTTATTAAAGGATGTTCGCATTAGAAAAATCTTAAAACTTAAACACATATTTAATATTTCTTACATATCCTGGATTTCGGAATTTTTTTGTAAAATACGAACGCATCTCATAATACCGCGAGGGAGATTACGACAGGTTCAAACTTTATGTAATGTTTATGGATATCCTGTGGCATGTTGTGTCATTTCCGCGCAAATGTTCCCATTACATTCCCACGTACAGTTCCGCTAAATCTTCATAAACTCGCGTGTGCGCGCGCGCTTGCCCTTCGAGCCAAAGCGGCGGGACAAACGCGATGATTTACTCGCGGAAATCAGTCAGACGAGCAGCGTGAAGAATCAGTGACAGTGATGTACGTGCTTTCTTGTTCCCGTCGTCGCCGAGGCTACCTGCCTGCCGCCAGCCATTCCCCGCCACTTTCTCCCTTCCCCTCCCCCCCCGCCCCTCTCTTTCTCTCGTTAAACGTCCTGTGCATTCCTCTTCGCATTAGATTGCGATAGCGGATGCAAGTGGCATACCTAGAGATTCTTTGTTACTCGCATGAAACGATAATGAGACTCCGGTGTTCGCGCTCATGTCAAAGTCGGTGCTGAGCACACGTCCGCATCGCCATTCTTTATCGTTGCGGAAAGCTCGACGACGATAAAACATTCATTGTCAACCCTATGGACGCGCATTGCATTCTGATCATCGACGGCTTGTAAAAGCTTGTTATTATTGATTGAACGTTAAAATTACGGGAGACAATATCTTTTCAAAATACAATAAATGATTAAGGCGTAAAATATTACAGTCGTAAACTTTCATCGTGAAATTACGTTTCAAGACATTATCAATAACCTTTGATAACTGCCAATTTTTGTGTTTTTGAAAAATTGCATAAAATGTTATAATCGTCCACAGAATAAATATTAATTAATATCGAGTTATCTAAATGGCTAGAATTTATTTTTTTTTCTCTAGGCTCGAGTAAGCAACCTTGTTCAAAATAAGATGAAGTAAAAATAAGCGCCGGTAATCGAGTTTTTAAAAAATGGCGAGATAGTATGCGGGAAGGTGAGGTAAAAAATCGCGATACAAGAAGGCGGTCGGATCGTAAATAAATTCGAGTCGCGGCACATTGCAAAGAAAAATCGACGTTAACGTTCGCGAACGGATATGCAATGTAGTTTTAGTGCTCCCTCTCACCAAAATTGAGTCTGGCGGGCGATACATCAGAGCAAGAGAGTCCGTCTTTCCTCCTGCACATCCAGAGAGAACCGTGCTAACGCTCGTTTCTTTTCTGGATCGCAAATCGCTTGAGGCGAATACCGGCCACAGAGAAACAATGCGAATATATTATAGTATCTGGTACTAAAACAAAGGGCGGGTAGGGAGCCCTTTAGTCTTTACGACAGTGCGAGACAATTCAAACCACGAGTGTGTAATGCGAGTATACAAAACGAGAAATATTTTGAACCACAAAACTTATAAAATTATTATGTGCAAATGGAAATATTAATATTATCTAAATGCGCTATTGTAAGCTTGGAATTATATATATAATTGATGATTTTTTACGTTATGTTTATATTCCATTTTATATTCTATAATCCTTTGCTTTGTTTAAGGAGGGGAAACCAAGGGATAAAAAAGGCTATTTTTACTGATTTTGTTTTGTAAATAATTTTTTTTTTCAAATCACGTTATTAATCACAAAGTATATAATTTGAATCACTTTTTGTGAAATTTCCGTTAAAAAATATTAATATTTATAGCTACAATAGCCTATATTGTGTCTTAAAAAAAATGGCTTAGTAGGACAACAAAAGCTCTTAAAAAAAAAATTATATATATATAAATATAAAATAACTCAAAAAATTCTTAATGAAAAAATACTTTATTATAGTGTTTTGGAAAGCTCTCGACATAGCTATAAGAATATGCAAAAAATAGGGGATTCCATTTAAGAAATTAAAGGTGTCCTTGACTTGACCTTAACGATGCCATCCAAGGTCAAACCAATAACACCATCTTATATACCCCTCAAAACTATACAATTTTTGTTTAAAACGTTTTTCTCTAAAATGCTTAGTTTTTGAAAGAAAAGGGGTATACGGGTGATCTAGGACAGCCTGTATATACAGGGTGTCCGGCATCAATTGCACCACCAGTCGTGTGCAGGTAGAGCATGCAAAAACTGAGGAGAAAAGTCCTGTATCATTTTTTTCTATAACGCTTAGTAAAAGAGTTATTATTGACACAAGCTTCAGTTGTATGTATGGAATTTTCGATTATATAATTTTTTTTATGTTAAAAAACAGAGGTCACTGTCTGATTGATTTTGGAATTTTTTCCTTCAAAAATCCACCATTTTATAATTATATAAATTATTTTTTTTTAATCTATTTGTGCAACTGAAGCTCTTGTTTATATTTTAAGAAAACATCTATTTTTTTTTCCAGAGCTTTCGTTGGCTCGCTACGCATGTGCCTATTTTTTTTAGGATAGTTTTTTTTTAAGGTAGTTTACACTATTGGCTATTGTATCTATAAATATTAATATTTTTTAACTCTTTTCCATAAAAGTTCCATAAAAAGTAGTTCAAATTATGTACTTTTGATGTCGATACTTTTGAAAAAAAAATTATTTACCAGACAAAATTTTATTATAAATAGCCTTTTTTAAGTTTTTATACTGGTTTTCCCCTTTAAATATTATATCTTTAAATTGCGAAAATATTAGTACTTTTCATAAAACAATTATACAGGATATCCGATAATTTTTGATATAACCGAAGTATTAAGGTGGATTGGGTCAAATTGAAAAGAAAAATCTTGTATCATTTTTTTCTATAATGCTTTTTCATAACGCTTAATAAAAGAGTTATTATTAAGTAAAGTCTGGCCAATTATCGCTGATCTTTAGCCGGGCGCATGTCGGTGAGCCGCGTCTGGTAGTGCGCAAGAGTGCTTCGCCGCTACAGTGGCGCACCAGGCAAAAATTGTCGGACACCCTGTATATTACATTGATAGTCGATATTAGATTGTCATATACAGAATTGGTAATACGGAAATCCGAGAGCGTTTTTGTTTCACTGAGTCCATGCATATATCTGATTTCTTTGACGCCGTTTATGGTGAGCCGTTCATGAGAACGAATGTGTAAACATTCGTATCTTGATCGTTCTGTCAGCGACTCATTATTAAGTAACTGGACGACTAAAAACGCAAAATATTTGCTAATTTAATTCCGCTATAATAAGAATATCAGTCTTTCGAAAAGCTTAGATATATTTTTTTTTTTTCATTTGTAATTTTAATCGATTCAAATTTTATTTATTAAATCAATTTTATTTCTTATTTTTATAAAGGAATAAAGAAATATATCATTTTTAAAAATATTTTAAAATAACATTTAAAATTTTGTTGACAAAATAATAAAATCGCGTTTCCGGCTAGTAACGTTTGCTTTTTTTATCGCGATTCGGGGGAATTAATTTCACAACGAACCGGACGAAGATAGTCCCGCAAGAAGAAAGGGCGGTTTTCAAAGAAAGGAAGGAAGGAATTGTTCCTTAATTAGCAACGGCTATGAAGGGTTCGTTGAGTAGCTGTCTAACGTTGTTGACCGCGTCAGGTACGGGTGTTTCCTGTGAAAGAGAGACTCCTCGTACAGTCCCTTTTTCCGGTGGGTATCTTGACAATTTTACAGAGATCGCGTTAGAATCCGGTCGAGCGAGTCTTCTGTTTCGGATTTGGAAAGAGAAAAATTGACATCAAGACGACTGACTGGTTCTCCAGCGTCGTATAATTTGGATCGCAACAATAAGAATACATTTTCGAAGAAATAGGTTTTTTAGGAATTC
The DNA here is from genome assembly GCF_021464435.1 of Cataglyphis hispanica. Lineage (NCBI taxonomy): Eukaryota > Metazoa > Arthropoda > Insecta > Hymenoptera > Formicidae > Cataglyphis > Cataglyphis hispanica. The sequence continues at coordinate 4,807,442 of NC_065974.1, forward strand.
TTTAATGATCCATATCAAGCGCTAAATTTGAAAAATAATTTTATGTATTTGATAATAGCTTTTCATGCACGTTTTAAAAACAAAGAAAATTTCTCTTTAAAGATATTTGAAAGTGCTTATAATATATATATATATATATATATATATATATATATATATATATATATATATATACACAGAGTGACTCTTTTTAATCTTAACAAGCAAATATTTCGAAAATATGTGATTTCACAAAAAGACTTTGCAAATAAAAGTTGTATGATCTAAGGAGGAACATGCAATGATGACCTTGTTTGATCTTGAGATGTCTATTTAAAGTCAGATGAAGATTAATTTAATTTTTAATTTAATTTAATTTTTCAAATGGAAATCTATATTTTTCATTGCATTTTCAGATTGAGCGAATTCAAATAAACATCTTTGGTATCTCGATAATTTTTATATACATTGTCAAAAATATATAATTTTAAGGAACAAAACAATGTATTCTTTTTTAAAGTACAGAACAAGAAAGATTCAAAAAATTTAAATCTACCGATAGCGTGTTAAAACTGAAACTTCAAGCTACAAAATGCTTTTTTAATTTTTTGTTTATGTTGAATATTTACCTGTTAAGATTTAAAAGACTTACCTTATATAATATAATAATGAAATATAGAGTATTATATATGAATTATGTTAATGATATTTTGATGACATTTTTTGTGATTGAAAATTTTTATGTTTGACAATTACAAAACTTCAGAAACTTTCTTTTCTATTTCTTGGCTTGTGTTATTTCTCAAACGATTTCGGAGTACTTAGCAAGCTCGTAGTATACTTATACGTATTGAATACACATACGATTATTTTAACGAGCCGGAAACGCGAATGAGATAGAAATTTCAGTCTGTTTGTTCATTATTATTGTACGTTTTATTTTCTCGCGCAACGGTCTCGCGGTAGTATCGTCATATGTTCATATTGACCCACTGCTATGTAGCACCTGGCCAGGTGCACCGGGTTCCGATCATTTCTCTCTCTTTCCCTTTCTCATTCTCTTTCTCACTGCATGCTTCGCGGAGCGTAAAGCAGTCCGACAACGGACAGCAGAAAGACCGTTTTATACATGGAGTAAAATAGTACGCGCGAGTAAGCCACGCGTACCGTCATCGTGTGAAATACGCGTGGCACGCGACAATGCCCAAGTTATTTGCATTGTTAATTTTGGACTAATTTTGTTTCGTTTGCGGGGCAATTAATCTTTGGAATTAACGAACTGTCTGATTTTCCTGTATGTAAAGATTATTTACATTTAAATTTCTTTTGTATAAGAACCTATTTTTATTTATTTTTTTTCTATTATGTATTTATTTTGTATATATATGTATATATGTATATATTTATACATATATGTATATATTTTTATATTTTTGTATTTTTGTATATATTTTATATATATTTTGTATATTTTTCTTTAAAGTTTAAGAAAAAATTATAAAGGCAGATCAGATACATATATTCTCTGATTATAATTCTTTAAATTCTTATAAAGTTCGTATATATATATATATATTGTTATAATTTATATTTTTTCCAGGTAATTTTGTTTTTAAAAGTAAACGAGAGAGATTGATCTTAAATAAATATAAAAACTATTAAATAAATGCATAACATATTTTTTGTAATATTTTTTGTCGCGCATTAGACAACAAAAAAACTTAAATTTTGTGGAATGCTAAACATTCTTCACGAAATATATATTCTTTTATCTTGTTCTTAGAATCCGAAAAATATTCTTCTGATAATACGTTAGGCTTTGTCGTTCATCTTTGTGTTTGATATGAATTCGGGTTCGCGCGATTGATAGTTATCAGTATTGCGATTTCTCCTTCTTTTACCCTCCTAATTCCTTTTCTCTCTCTTTCTCATGCATTCGCACATACGCGCACCATGCATAAGATTTTCAAGATCGGCATGTGTGCAACGTGTCGCAGGTAGCGGCGAACAAACCTCCCGGTTCCATGATGATCCACTCATTGTCCTGATAAATACGTTAAATCGAATGCCCGACTACCTTATGTTTTTACCTCTCGACAATGGCTCCTTTTAAAGATGCCACGATTCGCAGCTTCTGCCAATTGTGGCATACGTATGTACATTTCAATGTGTTGTAACTCGGTGACTATTATTTATTACTGCAGAAAAACTGAAAAAAATTTATGTGAATTAAACATACTAATAATTTTCCCCCCAAAAAAACATGAATAAAATTAACAAAATATTTAATATTTTTTATTGATAAATATTTGCATTTAATCTATATCGCGCGTAATATAATTTTTGTAACATAAAAATAGTCCTGAAAATTTAACTTAAAAAAAAGGAAGAAAACTTTTAATGAAATTACATTTTAATTTCACTTTATATTTATTTATATTTATTTTAGCAATGATTTTGTATTTTGAGATTGAAAATAAGAATGTTATATAATATGTTATATAAATGTTATATAAATTTGATTTTTTACTGAATTGTTAATAATAAAATGAAAAAATCACAATGAAAATGCAATTACATTATTTTATATTGCTAAAGCTATAAAATTTGTACATGATTGGCTTACAGCACAATTTGTAATTTAAAAATATTTTTAACATGTTTTGGCTGTGGTTGATGGTTAGATTAGGTTGATTAAGGTTGATCTCGTGCAGATAGTTATTTACGCGATTTAACAAGAAGAAAGAAAAGCTGAAAGGTATCCGCCCAAAGATGAGAGCAGACTTATGATTACATGAACCCTTTGGTCTCATGGATCTTCCCAAAATCGTCGTTACCCATGCATGGGCAAAAGCACAAGCTCGTGTCTCGATACATCGATAAATGCATTAAATTATACGATGGATTGCACCATCGTATATTCGCACCGTGCAATCAGATTTCTGCAAGGAGTAATTTGCACATTGGAACGCGAATCGATAGTGTGCGCTAATTACGAGATATTAATTACATACGAGATATTAATACTACGGCATGTAATAGATATGATTATTTTATGAGAAATTTTTTATTAAATAATTACTCTCCTATTTATTCTAATATATCTAATATTATTTCAATGTATTTTATAGCGTTTAATATATGTATTTAGAGCACGCATTATATTGATAAATTACAAGATGTTTCAGAAATACTTCCATAAACTTTAAGGACTTTATGACATTTTTTTCTTGTTTTTGGAGAACTCATCCCTGAAGTTTGTAGAAATATTTTTAAAACAACCTGTATATCTCCAAATAAAGATTAGAAATATATATATAGTCACAATAATTTTATATTTTAATGATTTTTAATATAAAAAAATTGATATAATTTTTGATATAAAAAATATATATATATATACTAATTGTATCATTTTTAAACTTGGGGAGGGGGGGGGAGGACGTGTAAATAATTATTTTATTTTATTTAATATTAAATGTACAAGATATAAAAGAGAGAGAAAGAGAGAAAATAAAATTTGTCAATCAATATTCCGAAATTGATTACATAAACATATTATATTGACAATTATACGAAATTTATACAGTCCATCATATTTATTGCGACATAAAAAAGGCATTGAATATATATGCATTTTATGTAATATATTAGTATGACAAATCTCTGCATGGCACACGTTCATCGATAAGAGTTACTTTTGTTGAACACTTTATTCGCGCTTATTGGTAATTTGAATATTTTGACAAGTAGAATTATTAATGATTGCAAACGATGACACTTCTTGTAAATACTCGGTGCATAATTGACAGTGAGGTGACGGATGGTGTTATGTTAGATATATAGACTCGTAAAAAGGAAACAAATATAAGCCGATCGCACGACTAGACCTGTCGCATGACTAGATAAGATTCTCACATTTGTACATTAGTAAACTATTTCAAGATAGGCGCTCTTTGAGCCTGCCAATAATAAATTAAGCATTAAAGGACGACCGTAGATAACGTCTAAAGCTAATCAGGAGTGTAGATTATGATAACGAAGGGAAAATAATGAATAGGGTCTTCTTTATAACGCTTGTGGTAAGTTCTCAAAGTGAGAAATGGCATAAAGAATACTTTACTTTGGAGTATTTACTGTGAAAATTTCAATATCTGTTGCTATATATCAATAATATGCTAAATATCAATTTGTTCTCAGAATGACAACATTAAAGAAATAAAATAAATAGCGCTACACACAAATATTATACATAAATTTTTATTAATATTTGTATGCTTCAGCACGTTACACTTGTTCTTCAAGTCATAAAATATTATGGGGCTTATTTTTTCTTTCAAAATATTTACATAATTAATTTTTTGTTTATTTAAATGTACAAGTTTAAAAAAATCTTTGAATTAGATATAAAAAGTAAATTGGTAAGATAATACAATACGATGAAATAATTGCAATGATTCTTAAATAATGCTACAAGTACATTTAAGACTTATTGTTAGTACATCTAGATTCTTATAGTTTGAAATGAAAAGACGGATAGTTTATGTACTGAAATAATGCGTGCGCAGCTGTCGCTGATGCAGCCGCCTTTCCTTGCCTCGTTAATCTGTACGGATATGCAGGTACTGACATTAAAGTGTCTCAAGCGTGCGATTCTTTTATAAGAAGGTACAAGTGCTCATCGTTCCGTGGTTCCCTTTCCCTGAAAGAAAGTAGCCGATTGTTGACATATGTCAGAACAATGTGCAAATGTTCAATTTTTTGCTGATTGAAAGGATAAGTGAACAGAAGACACAAGATAACGAGGAAAATACGACATATTTGGAGAAGAATGCTATTTATTAAAAAAAAAAAATGAGAACAATAAAAATAAAAAAACTTTTAACGAAAGATTTAAATTAAATGAAAAATTATATTAAAGAATAAAATTATATTAGAGAAATGTAGATTTTTTTCTAACCGACTTTGATAGAATAAAAATAGTTTATATAAATATAAGAATGATAATACAAAAAAAGATGATATGGTTTTATTGATATATCTTTTCTTTTGTGTTATTTTTTATATTATTTATGTTAATATTTTGGAGGAAAAAATAAAAAAAAACTATGATATATTCTATAATTTGAAATGCAAAGAGAAAACGTTATATGCAGGAATACAATTCTATTAAAAATTGTGCAACATTACATGTTAGTAAAAGAACTATTATTACTATGTAATATTACTATATTTCTTTTACATATAATACTTTTTATGTGAATTAAATAACCTGTAATTATTTTTTTTTTAAGTATATAAATAATTATTGAAAAATTATAAATGAATTATAAGACAGAATTATATAAGACAGAATATGAAATACTTTTAAATATATTTATAAGTCTGTATAAAACTTTTATAATTTGCTTTATTGTCGATAAAAAAGAAAATTTATTTGTGAAATTATTGAAAAGAGCTCAAGGAGAATGGAACTATTAAATATTTGTAAGATCATAACGAAAAATCTGTCTACATATTTTTATCACATTCTATGAAACTGATTAAATCAAGGTTTTTCAATATCATGGATTTTGGGATATCGAGCAGCTGGTAAAGGGACGTCCATATAGCTTCGAAAGATCTGGATACGCATACAGTTTGTAGCAAGGATATGGCATGGGATAGCCGTAACTTCTCGAAAGAAGAACCCATGCATCTCATCACTCGCACTGGCAGACGAAAAATTCAAACTCTTAAGGGCCGTGTGAGAGAGAACGATCAAGAAACGAACCCTCTTCATTGCATCCGTTTCCTTCTTTGTTATATACGCCTCAATCGTGCTCGGTCACGTTTCCGCGACGTAGTTTATCGAACTTGTTTGCATCATACGTGTTGAAAGGGTAAGCTGTCAAAATGAAAAGAAATTTAGTCGCCTTCTATCATTAAATGGAAGCAACAAAAAAGCATGATGCTAAAAAATTATAAACAATATGGTATAAAGAAGGTATGGAAGAATTATTTTGGAACAATATATAAACTTATCTTAAATAATGTATTAATAATATATTAATAATGTATTAATAAGAGATACCTTATTAACAATAGACAATTGATTTACAATATATTCTATTAATATAAAAAGAGAGTAAAATGGTTAGGAATATGTTAATATAAATCTCGATTTTTACTGATAAAAAATAAAAAAATAATCAAAATAAATTAAAAAAAAATATATTTTTTTATGTAATATTTTGCATATATTAATAAACTTTTTTGCATTTTTTAGATAAGTTAATTGAATTATTTATTATAATTTTAAAATAATAAATTTAATAATTTTATAAGTTTTATAATAATAATGCTGATAGAAATTTAATTTAAACAGCATAAATTAATTAAATACTTTAATATGTTTAATTTTTATTTTTCAGTATAAAAATTTATTATATTTTTATTTATTTATGATATCGGAAAAAATAGAGACTTTGTGTAGATGGTCGGATAATCATTGATTGCATTGTTCATCATATAATTGATCATGTCACGAGTATAAGAAATGCATCAATATACGCATGTTAGAATATAATGGCAAAACGAGTATTCGCGTGAGTGAATACAAAGTGGACTGCGTGAATGCATCTTATTCTCTACGTGTCGAATTTCATTGTCACTCGCTCGGTCCGTTATTCGACTGTATCATACATAACACACACAAATGCTGTTCATTGTGTGCCAGGGCTCAATTGCAAAGAATAATCGTCTTCTTGATCTGCGTGACTTCGCCGTAGTATTTAAAACGCTTGAAAACAATGTCACACTCGCGCGCCATTAAAATTACTTATCAAGACAGATAGATAAGTGTTCATATTTACGATAGATGATCTAACAAATCTTGTTATAAATATTATTACATATATTATATGTTTTGTTATATATAATAATTTATGAATTAGAATTTTATAAATTTCTACCCCAAATAATTTGTAATAAAATCATTTCTCTTTTTTGATAAAAAATTTCTCTTCGATTCCAAATAATCGTGAAATTTCTATTTATTATTATTTTACTTTTACACTTTATTATATCATATTTTTTTTTATCACTTTTTTCACTTTATTATATCATATTTCTTATTTCTATTCTTATTTCGTATTTAATATCTTTTACGTTTGTCAAATTTGAAGATAAAACTTTTCTGAAAAAATTTGTTGGCAAAAATTGTAACATAAATTATGTTTTTTTTATGTAATAAAAATTTTTTAATCTTTTAATGTAATTTCAAGTACTGACCGATAGACAAACTATTTTTAATATTATATAGTGAGTTGTTCTCAGTATTTCAAACATAGTGGTTGACACAATGTCAGCTTGACATTTCGATTTTTCTCTTTCTATTTTTTAATTATAACTTTCACTTGATAAAGACCAAAACCATATGGTCGAAACGTTGTGATAGAACAATCAAACAATAAATTGCCAATTTGGTCGTATAAACACTTGTCTATTATATAGTAAATTACTTGCAAAAATTGGAGGAACACCTAATTTAATTTAAAAAGTAAGCAAAATTTAACCAGCTATAATATTGTTAAAATTAAAATAAACTCCAAAAAAGGGTTTTAAAGCTTAAAATCTCTATATTCAAAAGGTTACTATTATTTTTGAGTTTCTATGAGGTTAAAAATTTTGACATATAGAAAACTACGAGCATAATGATGTTACAGCTGGTTGAATTTTGTCTATTTTTTTCAATAAAATTAAGAACTCTTTTAATTTTTGTGAGTAGTTTATCATCTTTTTTAACGAAGTGTTAAATGCTGAAGTGAATTTACTTTATCTTCTTTAATTAAATTTTCGATTTTTCCGAAGAACAAACTCTTTAAAAATTCCTTAATTAAAAGTAACAAAACAATATGTTCTATCCTTCCGGTTTTATCCCTTCCATCATATTCTTCCGGAACAAATACAAGAGTGTTTTCTTGGAATGCAACACTGTTCGATGAATAGGTAATTACTTAGGGTTTCTTCTCAGATAATATCCTTTTTCGGGAGTTGAATATAAGCAACTGTTACATTTTTGTGTACTTCCATAAAGTACATTCTTATGTATATATGCCGTGTATCAAATGTAAGATAAAATATATGACGGAGAACTGTTCAAAGCATACAAAAAAATACCAAAGGTCGACGTGAATAAAGATCGGTTCTTAATAGGGGGATTTACATAATTGTTTCGTAATTTATAATAGTGCTAATGTAGCTCTTTCTTGATACATCGTAATCAGTCTGGATGGAAATTTTCTGTCGAAATTTCGTGCACTTCGTTTTTAATTTATCATATATTTATATATTTTTAAAATATTCCGTATAAATTTTAAAACTGTATTTAAAAATATACTTAATTTTGATGTATAATTATATTGTCTTATTGTAAAATATTATAAATTATTGTTTTGATAAATTTTTTTACTAAATAATTTTGATATACCTACACATATGGAAGATAATGTAGCCTACACTGAGGAAAAAAAAAAAGTTGTTATTTGACTAAATCCATTCAACTAATTACAATTTTTTTAATTGAAATGTTTAAGTCAAATACAACATATTAAATATATATAATATATGTATATTTGACTTAATAAATATTTGAATATTTTAGTTTAAAAAAATGATAATTAGTAGAACGGACTTAGTCAAATTAATAACTTTTTTCCTTAATGTATAAAAACCAAAAATAATTTGTAAGTGCTTTAAATTTTTCTTTTGCATTGCACATTTTTTATTTTGTAAGCTTTCAAATGCAAAAGTTTAATGACTATAATATTTATAAAAAATCCACAGAAAAATATTAATGTTGCGGAATTTCTCAAAATAGAAAAAATCTTTTTGTACAATTCTATTTGTCTATTCTTTTACTTTCACTTATCGGCGCTGTTTATAGTGCACTTATGTAGCTTCCGTACAAGGAAACTTGTTTCTCAGTAAGTTTACTGAAATGGTGAAGCACGTACCACGCAGGTTTTCTTTTGTCGTAACCTGCTCGGATAAAATGACTTTAATTAAAGGTATGGAATATCAATGAGTTTTTTTTTTTTGAAGAACGTGCAGATTGTCTCAGATGAAGTAACAAAGAGTGCTAATATTGATCAACTCATATGTAACTTTTAATTATAAATTTTTAAAATTATTAGCATAATTTTTCTTCTATTGACAAATATTTCTTGTTAAATAGCCTTTATTTTTCTATAGCCATGAGACCAACTTGGAAAAAGAGTTAACATACTTTAGTATCGATATTTATTTAAAGTTTCATCTCCAAAGTTTTTTCAGAGAAGATATTTTATCTCATCTTGACATTTATTATTCTCCTCTGCAGATAAAATCCGCTCTTTAAAACGAATGCGGAGCAATAAGCGACTAATTTCTTCTTTATCTAATTTTAGGAAGCGCTATTACGAAAATAGTGAGTTTTTAACATGTTTATCGATTTTATAATAGAGGCACAGATGTGTCGTTCGACGATAATTCACCGGAAAATAGTTTGTGAATAGGGAAGTGTGTTGCAGCGAGTTTCAGTCGTGCCGCTACTTCCGGCGAAGATATGAGAGAATTAAGAAATATAAGTGCTCTCTCTAATCTCTCTCAGAACTTTATCTTGCATAGTAACAACTACATGCGCTTGTGTTGGTGCTGAAACCTTTTAACTCTTTCGTAAACAGATAGCGAGTCAGGATAACTAAAGCTGTACAGATTTATTGCACTCTCGTGTAAATAACAGTGTTTGCCATATACTTGTTCGCACATCTGATTTCTGAAATTCCCAGTCTAAAATTACAGCTAATTTGTTATATATTCTCAGAAAATTGTTATATATTCTTAGAAAAGTTTTATTTTTTTATAAAATCTGATAAATGTGAAGATATATGTAATATGAAATAGCAAAATGTAAAAGAATAAAGATAAAGAAAAACGTAATTATATTTAAAATGTTTTTTATTTTATTTTATTTTATTTTATTTGGAAAGATAAAATAATTTAGTTATAAAGTTACATTTAATATTTTTACAATTTTACATTTAATATTTAGTTATTTGATAGGAAAAAATATCAAATTTGATGAAGTTTACATTATGATTCATATATTATTTATTTATTAGATATTTATTTACTTATTAGATATTTTATATATGACATATACTTAAAAATTTTCTTCGGACACCTTTCTTGTTTATGCCGCGTATACATATGTAAATGATAAATTTAGGACAACAAATTATTTTGAAAAATTTCACTTTTTCAATAAAAAAATTTGCAGTTATCTGTGCGTAAATAAAATAAATTTTATAATTTTACCGAAGCTTTAGTTCCAAATTCACACAATCATCTTTGGCGCGAATAAGACTCAAGCACAAAAGTAATCAAGAAAGACAAGATCATTAAGCAAAGTATGCTTGCAGCAAATAAAAAGGAACAAAAATATGAGGGTGGAAGGGAAAAGAGCGCTGCATATATGAGTAGAAAAGAAGGAGCGGTGGCTTTCTGAAGGAAGATAGAAACGAAGGAATGTATAGCAGCTGCCCCTATCCCATGGGCTTTTGCTTTTGAAAACCTGGTTAGCAAGAGATAGTAATCCAATACGTTAAGAGAGGAAGCAAGACGGTGAGCGAAACAGACAACGAGAAGGAAAGAAAAAGAGAGACTTCTAAAGGAAAAAGAACAAGAGAGAGCATGCGATCGAAACCTCCCTTACATAGAACCATAAACTTTCTTGGTAGAGCGACAGCTGTGCAGTACGGAGGGTTTTTGTCAAGGCAAATCTTGCTCTTTCTTTCCTTCTTTCATTCCTTGCAATATCTCCATTTTCTTCTCTTTCTATCTTCGTTTTCCATTGAACCGACATTTGCTATAATAATTTGCATAAATATTTTATTTGTGACCTAGGATAATTCATTTTTATGTGATTATTAGAATGAGTTTTATGAATACAAATAAAAAAAAAGACAATCCTTAGTCGCCGAAAATTAATAGAGAGACTTACGTTAACTTTGGTCCGTGATAATCCGTGATATATATGAACATTTAAAATCGATAATGAATATAAGAAAAAATGAAAGCGATTTTTTGACATTTCTTTTGTGAACAATGTGATAGAATGTTGTTCAATTGATATCACAATTCATGTAATACAGGGTGTCTTAGATCACCTGTACACCGTACACCATACGTAAAGAAAAAATAAATAATTGTTATAAAAAAATATATTGCAAATAATTGCATACTTTTTTTTAAATACAATTATTTTCTGTACATCATTTGATTCACCTTATTATTCTGTACATAAAAGTATTACGATACAATTATTGAAAACTAAATAATTTTCGAGATATTTTATATTTTATATTAAAATATGTCAGATTAAGATACAAAATAACTCAAAAAATTCTTAATGAAAAAATACTTTATTATAGTGTTTTGAAAAGCTCTCGAGATAAGCTACAAAAATATGCAATAAAAAATGGGGGTTTCTATTTAAGAAATTAAAGGTGTCCTTGAATTGACCTTAACGATGCCATCCAAGATCAAACCAATGACACCATCTTATGTTCCCTTCAAAACCATACAATTTTTGTTGAAAACGTTTTTCTCTAAAATGCTTAGTTTTTGAAAGAAAGGGGGTGTACGGGTGGTCTAGGACACCCTGTATAGTTGTCGTTTCAATATCGTGTGAGTAATGCATGCCATGTTGCATGAGAGATAAATGCAACATTGTTCGCTGCATCATCATACGCATGCTGATCAATAAACGTAAGATAGATTTATTTGATGGGACATCTCTCGGCATCGAGGAACGCACATCATAGTATTATCATAATAGGGGATGCGCGCAGTTTCTTCATATCGCATATGCACGTACACACACATCTGCGCTTGTAAACATCTTTGCGTACTAACCAGCGGAAATACTCAGCGAATGACGAGTCACGGTTTCAAACGATGTTACCATCGCGTAGTATTAACCGCGTATTCTAACGGCTGGACCACGATACACAGTACTCATTGTCAGCGCTATATCATGTAGCTTATCTCTACGCGTATGATTATTTATTATACAATTTGGAGCGCGCGTCTGGCTTATATGCGCCGCGAAGTTAATTCTAAGCCGATCATTTGGGATCAACCTTTGTGATTTCTCGCTTTAATTTTTTCAAAATGAAATAAATGCTTTAATTTTTAACAATGACTATCCATCTTTTACATTATAAATATATATGAAATGTATATTATAAATATAAAAATTATGATAGTAAATATAAAAAGGAAAAAATTTATTTAATTTCTTTTTTTTTTAATTTTACAATCTCGTGCAACGAAACAGCATAAAATGGAAATGAAATGAAAGATATTAGATATGTGTAAAATCCCGCAATAACAATTCAAGTCACGCAATTTACTATGAAGCTTTTTTCTAATTTGCCGTGAAAAGTACGTTGAAAAACATTAAAAGAAATTTTTCGTACATCTTAAAGACTCATTTCCATAAATTCTTGCCAAACGTAACGCGAATTTCGCCTCAGCTGTCAAGTTTCTTTAACCTCGACTTAGGCACGCATAGATATTCGCGGGTGGGTCGCGATAATTATTCATAGACGAAATCCGAAAGTCCCTTTGGCGCCTTTTGTCAGCCGCACCGGTTTGTAGATCTTACGTCTTTTTTTCTCGGAAATGGAGACGGAGGTTGTCGGATGGGACATGAAAATTTCTATCTAGTCGAGAGAAAGAGAAAAAGAGAGAGAGAGAGAGAGAGAGAGAAGCAGGTAAAGGAACTCGCGCGCGAGTCGATCCGCTGTTGCTAGTTGACCAAATTTACTACGTCATCGCCCATATGACTGACCCAGCCACGTGACTCGCAGCACCCTCCTGGAACCTCCTTCGAATCAGTCACTTTTAGATTGATATTATGATCGACGTGAAGAATCAGTAAATGACCGCTAAATGGATTGAAAGTCGATTTTCGCGCCGTTTAATCAATAATGTTTCATTTATACTGACACTTCATTTTCTTTGAGCTTATCAATGTATATTTGTATTAACTATATATATTTCGTATTATATACCAAAAAAAAATTACATGATACGTATATTGCGCCAATTTTCACACACAATTTTTGAATTCTAGTTTTCTAAATTATATATCGCGATTGATTTCATTTATTTTTTACCATAAACTATATTAATTATAATGAATATGATTGGTCGATCAATCGTTCTAATTTTCTAAATTAAATATTGATTGCCTTCTCAATGAAAAGTATAATCGAAAAATTTATGCGTCACATTAGAATTGAATTTTCATAATAATTTTATCATCAAATAGATGCATCAATCAATTAAATTGAGAACGTTTAATTATGAAAAGTATATAATTCCATTCACGATTACGAATATAGTTGATTGCAGAAACATTTATGCAAATTTATTTATACCTGAGATTTCGTTTTGCTTAACACTTTAACACGATCGTCGGAGGAACGCTTATAAAAAAATCTCGTAGATTATTCATGTAGGGATAGAATTGAATGCGGTCTCGTTAGTTTCGCTTGGCACGAATTTCTATCACCAGCTGCGATTCGGCAAAATGCGCGTCAAGATATGCGCGAAATCACGGAAATCCTGCTATAGAATTGATATAGATATGAAAGTTTATATATTATATATTCTATTGGATGTGTATTTTATATATATTGTAATAGATGTACATAAATTATATTTTTTTTTGTAAATTCGTTCAAAAGATAATCTTTTTAAAGCGCAAAAAATTAGATGGTTCAAATATTTTTCTAATAAAATTTGTTATAGGTGGATATTATTATTATATATATATATTTGCATTATAATTATATAAGTGTATTTTTATAATAATATTGACTCCGCTATTATGAATAAAATTACTTCAGGAAAATAAATAACTCATCTGATAATGAAAGATCAAATATAATATAAATTAATATATATTAATATGTAGTGTATATATATGTATTACACATATATGTGAATTTTTACATTGAATTTTCGTTTTATGAATACTCTCCTTTTAAGAGACGAAATTAAGTATGTTTACCAAGAGACGCTAGAGATGTTTGGCGCCAAACGCTACAGTGTGAACACGTGTTCATAAGCAACGCGCTCAGTTGGCGCCAAATCCTACAGGGGCGACGACTATATATTCGCTGACCCACGTAGTTTCGATTTAGCAAGTGCGTTCTTCATGGGAATCACGTGCTGAGCAATGAGAGGGACACGACATGATCCCTCCACACCGCCATTAAACAGCTGTCAGCGACCGCGACGAGCCTCGGAATTAAGGTGGCTGGTTCGGTGCGCGAAATAAGAGACTCAAAGAGTGAAAAGGGAGGCTGAAGGGAGAGGGTATGGACGAAGACCCCGGAGACAGAGGCTGTAGTGGACCGCACTCCGCTTCGCCTTAGGTCGTCTAGACGGAGGGAACTGCGTATCTCTGACGTCGTTCCTCGTATAGCTCTCTCTCCGCGCGCGTCCTTCTCTATATTTTCTATCGTTCTCCGTCCTCCCGTATGCTCGTTCCCAAACTTTTCTCTCACTTCCTTTATTCTTCTCTCTTCTGTACTTTGCTTCTCTCTCTTCCTTTTCTCCCTTTCTCCCTTATGTGTTTCTCTTTCTCTCACCTTTCGTCCTTTTTCATCCTTCCTCGCATCTGTCGTCCCGTATATCTCGGTTTCTCTCTGGCACCCTCTGCGCCGCGTTGTGTATCTTCTTCTTTCTCTCTCGCTCTTCAATTTCTTTCTCCTTCTGTCCTCGACATGCCTTCCGTCCTCGGGCCGGACGGACTGATCGTGCGTGCTCGCGGCTGAGCTGGCCTCCTCATGGCCTGCAGGATAGAGTGAGAGGTCGATCCTTGTTGCTATGCAGCGGCCGCTGCGGAGATCCGCGAGAGGAGAAGGAGAGAGAGAGGAACAGCTACGCCGAAACACGAACGAGAAGAGAGGGACCGCTATGATTATTATTCGCGGACCGAATAACCAGTGCGGCCCGCCAGCGAAGAGGCCGCGTGTTTCGCCGTTGCTGGCCGACCGCCTTTTTTTATTGCCTCCTTCTCCACCTCATCTCTCTCTCTCTCTTTCTCTTTCTCCACGTGGTTTCCCGCGTGCGTGCACGCAGATGTATACCCGAGGTCTGCAATGAAGTGTTGTTTTGTCGCGAGCGTGCCAATGCAAGTGACACATACTGATGTGTTCGCTTAAAATCATCTTTTGTAATGCGATACGATAGATTTGGCACGAATATTATATTCTGTCGATTATCTAATTAAGAGATAAGGGAATGCATAGATATTATTAAGGAAAAAAGAATATTTAATGAAATTCTTATTTTACGTTGTTTTTATTTTTACTTATATTTATTATTATTTTTATTTATTAAATTATCAAAAGATCAAATCCGAATAATCAAATTAAATATAATAATCTACTTATGTGATTTATATGTATATATCTCTATATATACTTTTAATTTTTTAAATAAGATATTTTTTAACAAGAAAAAATATAAATAATCAGTAAAATAGTTTATACATAAAATACACACATATAAGTAATTTAAATAAATGGTTACAACTTCTTACCCTGTTAAAAAAATAATAGTTTTTTTGTTTGTTATACAATACACAATAAAATAAATAAATATATATATGTATGGGAGGAAGATTGCGCGCAGCAAAGCGACTAGATAAAGCGACCACCCCGTATACATGCGACCGGAATAAGATTTGGCGATCATCGGCACCAAGAGAGAAAGATACAAGAGGAAACAGAGACTGGCGTTTAACCGGCACCACGCAGCAAATCTCTAGACACCAGGAGCCCCTTCCCCCCTCCTCCTCTCTCCATATGACGTAACGTTGTTTACTTTTAAAGCTTCCCTTGGCAACAGGTCGCCTTCTAGCATTGGAGAACGGCGATTTGGAAAGAGAGGGAAGAAAGAGGGAGAAAACACAACCTCTCTCGATTCAGTTATAAGGTTCCCAAAGTTTCGCGCCTTTCTTTTCCTGGCTCGCTTGATTTCCTATCCGTTGCATTTCTTCTGAGAAATTAAGATTTCCGCAACACACTCGATTATTGCGTCAGCCAAATTTTTGTTTTTTATTTTTGTTGTGAAAAAAAATTACAAAAACCTCAAGAATAAAAAACTGTCTTTTTAAAATAAAATATGTTTTATTGCGATATCTTATAGATGATCTTCGAATTAAGAGGTTTTTTTACTACAAGTTTATATATTTTATTATTTATATTTTGGTACTTACAATTTCTAATTTCTTGAAAATATTTTTAACTGTTGTGCCATAATCAATTTTGAATTTTTTATTTTCTTTAAAAGTGTATTTTCTTTTAAAAAATTTCCTCTCTTTATTCCTAAATTATTTTTTTATGTCTGAAGATAACAATACGATGGACTATTCGAAAGTGAAAGTTTATTATATAAACCTTGCGGAAAAAAATTCGGAATCAAACTGAAACATATTGATATTTAAACCTAAGTATATATCTACAAAAAGTGGATAATAAAATAGGACAAAAATATATAATAAAAGACAAAAATATTATTGATTATTTTTCTATAATTATTTTATTTTGATACTTTTTATAGATAATGGAGTTTTTGTATTATATGCATAAAATTTTTATATTTTGCTCGTTTCAATTATTGGATCCTTTTCATTGTGTATTATTTATTTTATTTTTGCTTTTTTATAAATATTGCAATTATAATATTATGTGTGTGAAATCTCGTGTACCTGGAGACGTGCAATTTTGTATTCTTATCGCTCGAGCCATCATCGCGCACAATATAACCTATAATAAAGATCCGGTTAGGCATTTCTTTCTTTTTTTTAGATGATCATCTAAACCAAGCACTCTTCTCGCCTTTCTTCAGATTCCTAACGCTCCTCATCTAACGCTCTCAATTTTACACGACCTAGACAACACGCGGCATCGCAAAAGAGATATACGTTTGCTGCGAAGAGAGAGAATTTACTTTCTTAGTTGCTCTGATCTAAATGTGAATCGCTGAATTAGACTAATTTTTCCAAATAGATTTACCCATGTATATTTATTCATATGTGTTGATTGAGAATTTTTATCTTATCGCAATAATCTTTTAAAAGACATCCATCTTTATTGCAAGAATTTCATGTAACAATTAAAATTATTTAGATTATTCATCGACAATTATTTTTTTGGTATTATCCATTTTATTTGTTTAAATGAAGCAAAAAACAAGTTTTATAAATACTTAATTTTTCAACATATTTATATGCTTATCGCGTTTACAACAAAATGGAACACTTTAAAATATAATAAGCCAATTAATAAGTATAACATTACTCCTTTAGTGAAATTAATTGATGTTGATTATTTTGTAATACAAAAATAAAATTCTGTACTAAAAATATAATTGTCATTAATATATTTTTATTTCAAGCAAAAAAAGAAACGTTTGTATTGTAGGAAGTAAATAGAAGGAACCAAATTTTTTGATTACAGCATTTACATCAAACATTTGGTTGACCATATATTAAACAAATTTTTTGAATGTATCACATTTTGATTATATCGACAAAACTGTCTTTTCATAGTACATATAACAACGATCAAAATTACTGCAAGAAAATGTAGTTTTTTATTTCAAAAAATGTGTCTTTAAATTAAAAATAATAAATGAACTGTTTATACCAAACTGCTTTATGCAGCGATATTTTATTATAAATTGCGAACGAATAAGTTTACACACACAAGTTACTTTAAAAGCATCATTCTGCTTCATCTGCTTTATATCATGCATTGTCTTAATAGTTTTATAGATTCGCTGAACACATTAATTAGACTTTGACGAGCAGCACGATATGCTCGAATCTTGTGTTACAATCGGCGCAACTTGTAAATTATTCGCTTCACGACAAGAATCACTCTAAAACAATTAAAGACTCCACTCGGCGTCTGGCAATTATGCCATCGCGGGATACAATTCGAATATAATGATCACGTATGAACACGTGTATTCACGTTACAGGAACGGTTCTCTTTTGTCGTTACAAGACAGACCGCTTGTGTACTAATGAGGATTGAAAAATTGAAATGCATAGCATTTCAACTATGTGACTATAATATTAGTAACTGAAACAAAAAAATTGAGAACAAACGAAACAATTATTCATCAGTGAAAAATAAAGGGTTTTTCTTATACATATAAAATTATATCCTACGGATCTTTGTTTTCAAGATACAGGGCGTTAAAGTTTTTTGAAAAAAAGTTTTTGTTTAATAACCTTTGAACAAAGGAAGATAATGCAACGAAATTTTGCGTGTAGCTTAAGTTAATGAAGATTTATTGTATATAAACATAAAAAATTAATGAGTTGAGAAATTACTAAGCCCTAAAGTAATTATCAATTTAAAAAAAAATTAATTTCATCTCAACCAGTGACGTAAATATGGAACTTGACGGGGCGAAGTATTTAAATATTTAACCAAATTTAAGCTACACAAAATTTTCTTGCATTATCTTCCTTTGTTCAAAAGTTATGACAAAAATTTTTTTTCGAAAAACTTTAACGCTCTATATCTTGAAAACAAAGGCCCGTAGAGTATAACTTTATATAAAAAAAATTTTTACATTTCATTGATGAATGCTTTGTTTTATTTGTCCTTAACTTTTTTATTACATCCTGTATATTTATTTATAAAAACAATAATTATAATCGAAAAATATGGTGCTATATTTGTAAGTTTGAGAAACAGTATTTATATATAAATATCTAATTATTTATATATAAATCGCGTAATTAAAATTTTTCATATTTTAACTGAAATTTTTGTGTAATAATAAATCATTATTCTATATTATTCAAAAGAAATCATTATTCTATATTATTGAAAAGAAATTAATTACAATCGGTAAAGGAAAAATAGGATACTTATTTCTAAAAAAAGAAGAGAATATTTAGTGTTTTAAATATATATATATTAGAAAAACTCGCTGAAAGATATAATATCAATATTACAATATTTTTCTGTGTAAAGAGAAAACTATATCAAGGCAACAATACATAACGCCATTGTTGATACACAGATCTGTACCTTTTGTAGCGAGTACAGGTAATAAATAACATACGGACACGAGGCTTTGCTATCGCAGATGTAAAAAAAAAGTGCGTAGCCGTGTAAATCAGACACTTGCTGATCACCTGAACCAAACGTGCTTGACGAGGCGGTCAGGATAATGGTCCCCGATATATTTCTATACAGACATAAGAGATAATGACGTCAACTGCTAGTAAAATATTGTGGTAGTATAAGGCGATATGATTGTCTTTTACGATCTTATTCGACGAGTACTTTCGCGTGTGCGAATGCACTTGAAGCGATTAAAATCACCGTAGGAATAAAATATATTCGCGATTAATGCACAATTAAATTCTATAATTATATCTTTTCTATAATTATAGAATCCGCTCGCATAGCGTTTTCGAATAATAAAAGTGACAGTAAATTTCTTCATTTTACATTATAAACTGCTCAATTTTCTTATAAATAAAAAATATAAATTTCATTTTAAGTTAATATCATTTATTTTGTAAATAAATTTCTTTGAGGCTAACTCTTACTATTTTTGCTATATTTCGATAGTGCTATATTAACTTACTGCAAAAATGTAGTGCACTCTATGTCAACTTTTAATAAATAAATAATTAACATAAATTGTTTTTATTATAAAATCAAAATAAACTAATAAAGACTCTTATATAAATATCACATAAAGGAGGGAAAAGGAATATTAAGAGTCAGCGCGGTAATATGAACACATATTTTATTACAATTTTTGTCATGTTATGTCACTGTAGTCATGTCACACATGAACAAGCTACGTCAATGTAAATTGATTGTAATAAAATATTGCGCTCAAATTACCGCGCTGACTCTTAATTATCTTCTCTCTTTTTTATATGTTATTATAAAACTTAAAAGATAAGATGTCTTACTATATTCTGTCCAACGAGAGAATGACCACGAATCGGACGAAAATTCGTCTGTTTCGCGCAGGCCTTCGAAAGAGAGGGGCGTATTTACAAATACGGTACCGAGTAACGTGTTACGCTCTCCCCACTTTGCCTGCCTATGCGTAGTCATTCTCTCGTTGGACAGAGTATAGACAACTTTGAAATAAAAAATTAAATTTCATCTTTTTTTATTATAGAATTTGTCGCACATTTTGGATTTAATACCTCATTAAATCGGAAGCTTTAAATTATTGATTATATTTTTCTTTTTTTATCATGTTTTTAGGTTACATTACATCATATGCTGCGGGGCATAATTTCAAAGACATGCCTGATCGATTTTTAATCTATGACAATCTCGCTTAATAAACATATTGTTACTTGCTGCTTTTTAAATGATAATGTTATGTTATTGAAAAATGTGCTTACATTATGAATGCGTTCACGCATACACCTAACACAAAACCGGATTACATAACAACTTTCGCTTTCTATCTATCTTTCTCTCTCTCTCTCTCTCTATCCCTCTCTTTCTCTCTCTCTCTCTCGGAAAGTTGTTTAGATAACTTCATGTGATATATATAATCTGTGTAAGTGTAAGCCAATAGAAAAGGGAATCGTGACGTGTCTAATAAAAGAACGGAAGACGCGGTACTAACATGTTTTATCGAGCGTTGAACGGCCTTGCGCGGAATGCTGGCCGGAATATACGCGAGTAATATTCACTCTCCCGTTATTTCTAATTGGAATCTTCACCGGATGCTACCTTCATATTACATATTCTGCCGTTAATCGAAGACATAATACGGTACAGTGTTGTACTTTTACGAAATAATCTGTCAATGTTGTTCGAATGATTTAATTTGCGAGAAAAATGAAAGAAATAAATAAAAAAATTTATTATACAAGAAAAATGATATATCTTTTGAGTAATTAGTCGTAAAACAGAAATAAAGTCTCGAAATGAGTAATTTTCCAATAAAGATTTCAAAGATTATTCGTTCACATTCTCTTGCAAACAATACCATCGACCGATGATTTAGATGACATACTAATATGAGGATCCGAGTGAACTGACTGCTCGTTAAATAGTTGGAAAACTAGTTATATCGGTAAACTTATTTGTTGTGCACAAGCCATAAGCAATATTATAGCAATATTATAGGCGCTTATTCGTAAGATAAAACGGGCTTATAATTGCGTACAACTCAATAACCTTTACCTAAGTGATGTTCTTTGATGACGTTTGGTTATTCCGTTCATTCATGAGGTCACCTCCGGCATTACTGAATGAGAGTCGTCTAGTCTTCTGGATGCATTCAATAAGTCGGTCAGCAGACTGTTAGACATTATCACTATGTGTGGCAATTAATCGAACTCGTTTTAGTATCATTTAATTATCCGAAATAGTAAAATAAATAAGTGGAAAATTATATAAGCATAATTTTTTTCTTAAAAAAATATATTTGATGCGTGTGTTATGCTTTATTATATAGAATATAGTGAGTACTTTGAAAAATTGTTGCGCATAGCATTTCACAATATAATTAGAGAATAAGGACAAGATAATCTAAAGTAATAGAATTCTCTCTTCCAATAATTTTAAATAACAATATATTAAGATTATATCTTTCTTTTATAATAAATCGCGGACGAAGATATCATGTCAGGTAAGATGCCACTTTTCCGTAATTATTAAATTTTTTTGATAAAGAGTATCATTAATCTACTCAGTTGATCGCTTTTAGTGCATATAAATCATTTAACTTAATAACTTATCTTGATTAATT
Source organism: Cataglyphis hispanica (assembly GCF_021464435.1). Classification (NCBI taxonomy): domain Eukaryota; kingdom Metazoa; phylum Arthropoda; class Insecta; order Hymenoptera; family Formicidae; genus Cataglyphis; species Cataglyphis hispanica. The sequence continues at coordinate 4,829,288 of NC_065974.1, forward strand.
TAAAAATATAACACAAAGAAATTACTGCATACTGTCATTTTGTCACCTGCACTAAATCAGTACATTTGTGATCAGTTAAATAGATTAATGGTATTTTTATTGAAAAACTTAAAAATTACGGAGCAGTGGCATCTTCAGTTTTTCTGGCCCATCATCTTATCCACGTTTGTAGGAATTTTCATTTTTGTTACTGTTAAAATAACAGAACTTTTTTAAATATAACCAAATACAAATATAATGACGATACTTTCGATTTATTTTCTTTTCCTTTGCTCATAATTAATAATTACAAAAATATTGCCTTTTGAAGTTAAGTATGGCATCTTCACCCGAGTTACCCTATAATATACAATTATTAAAGACATACAATCATTTAAGAGATTAAATTTAATTCAAATAAAATCAATTATAATATTACGAAGCATAATTAAATACAATAAAAAACATTCGGATTTTTTTAGAATTCTTTTACAAATACCTGTTCCCCGCGGAACACCCACCTTACGTTTATCTGCGTCTCATTATCGAGTCGTCGTTAGCGTTGAACTCTGACCCCGATCGTACCTGTTCGCGTGTGTACTAGACCTACCTTCTCGCTACCTATCTACCTATCCCGAAGAGCAGATACTCGTCTAAAGTACCACTAATTGTGTCGACTGAGATAAGTACGATTGTTTTGTGACGATTGTTTTGATCCTCAATAAAGGAATAGTGCAATATTCAATTTTACTATATAAATATAAATTTTTTAATCAATATTTGCTTCAAGAATTCAAGTAATTATTAAATGATGAAACTTAATATAGTATTACTATGATAATACTAATTTTATACGATTCAATTACAAGAAGCTTATATTTTTCTTGAAAATGGACTAATTAGTGTAGGGCTGTTATTTTTAACAATTTCCAAGTTTTAAAGCTTCGAAATTAACTTTAAAGCTTCGAAGAATATATTCGTGCGAATTTATTCAAGGAATGCTAAAAATATTAAAAATAAAAGGAATTAATTAATATATATGCTCAACAAATATTTATTTAATTATTCAACATTAATTATTGCAACATTAAAAATTTTATGTGGATTTTATCATATAATTTTACAATGTACCTCGATAATAATCCTGATACTATTACTATTACATTAAATTAATAATTGATTCTTCGAAGATTGCAGTATCTCAAAGTCGAAGACTCTTCGAAGATTCGAAGAGTCGAAGGCACGAAAATTTTCAAAGATCTAAGTTTGAAGCTTCGAATGTCTGAAGTCTTCGAAGCAAATCTCTAGCTTTACTAATTAGCAATTTTTATTCTTATAATATTTATTTACATAAAATAACATAAGGCGATATGAAATGATATAAAAGCTGCATAAAACACTTTCACTTTGGAGAGAAACGAATAGATTCGACTCAACTTAGTTATTAGCCGACTTGAGCGTTGTAATGCAGTCGTCTGCGAGTCACGCGAGTTAATAAAATGCGTGGGATGTTGCGGGAGTATTCTCACGCGGAAGTGCGTAGGCGTTGCAACGGGGACCACTGCGGGAGGAGACAGATATGCGGCTGCATTGTTTCTTTGCAGCAGGGCACGGCGAAAGATCGATTTTGGACGCGATCTCGTATGGTAACGCCTTCCTCCTGTTGCAATCTCTTCTGCCATGGCAATTTCGCGCGCGGGTCGATGATTAACATTCAAATTGCCCTGCACTCGTTTCGTGCATACGCTTCGTCGCCGATTTATTTTATGGAGTTCCTCGCCTTCCTGCACATGTACATCCATACATACGTGTACCTAATACTTTCTGGCAGTGCAGACGCATATGAATAATATTCTAATGTGGGCTCGCCCCTCCTTCTAAATAGAAACGAATATAAAGCGTTAAGATCTTCATTCATGGAATAATATGAATCTAATTAATATCCATTCTGTTTCTCGCGAACACATGTGCTATTTTAGTTCGATAAAACTCTATCGTGTCGTGCGCATTAATTTTATCGATGTCATTTCTTTTTTTATATTTTGTTTATTTAAATTTTGTACATTTAAATATTTAAAAATTATATATAATATAATAATTCAATTTATAACAAAATATAAAAATTTTTGATTTTTTAATATCTAAAATCTATGGTAATAATTTTGTTTTATTGTTGATGTCCATGGTATCTATTATCGAAGATTGGTTTCATCGAATCCAATTTGGATTCGATTTCGAATTCCCGTCGTCGATCGCAATCGCGATGTCCCGCGACGTCGCCATCGAAATGCGTCGAAAAAGCGGGGGACCGCCGGACCAAAGGCGAAACCGCCGCCGACGTTGTTAACGAGAAAGCGACGACCGACAGTTTACCCGCGGAGAGGAGAGAAACAGAGACGGTCGCGGAGCCGCAGAGGACGATGTGTGGTGGCCAAAGATGCTGGTGGGGAGAGAACAGAACGGAGACAGGTCCTGTTGCCGGGTCCCTGTTGCTACCCGGTTACGGTGCATCGTGTGGAATTCGCAACGAGAGTTTTTGAGCGATTGTGTTGAATAATGTATGTTTATAATAGAGGCGCGTGGCCTCGTGGGGCCGCGAAATTTTTAAAGTGTCGAGTAGAAGGGATTTAATTAGCGGCGGGAGGAGGAAAGAAAAGTAAGGGGACGGGATAGCCGCTGCGTATTTTGCTCAGGACGACGCACGCGTCCTTGGTTTGCGATACGTCATTGGCGAGATATCCTGAATCTTGAGCTGGCAACGAAATTCGGTATCAATGATGAGAGGTGAAAAGCAACTGGACTTTCATGTTTGTTGAGTAGGAATAAAGATTTTTAAAAATATTTGTAGAAATATTATAAATATCGAAAACAGAAATCTTTTAGGGGAAAATTTTTTTCTAAACAAAATATTTTAAATATTTTTGGAAAACTAAAAAAAATATTCTTGTAACACTTTTTTACAAATATTATTAAAAAATCATTTTTTTCTGACAAAGAAAAATTCTTTTTTTAATGAAAAGAAATACACAGAGCTTTTTATACAATTAAAAATTTCCAAACAATTATATAGATTGATTAATAATATTTTCATGGCCGAGTTTAATTAAAAGATTATGAAAAGAAAAACTTTCAAGTCTACCTATATTTTTTGTAACTTTAAAAAGTTTCGCGCATTTGGAAAAGATCTTAAATATGTCAAACAAATGCGTATTTAGCAAACTTTAAAAGTTAACGTGCGAAATGTCATAATTGAAATATGCGCCGTATCACGTCATATTGCATCGCATCGATAATTAAATGCTTTGAAACGTGTTTTCGTTACTTGTAACTTTAACATATGTACAGACTCATTTAACGAGGTTTCACCATTTTTTGGAAAATGACGTAGGAATATCGACGATAATACAACGAAAATAATACAACAAGGCATACCATGTCTGTGTGCGTGTGTGTCTTTAAATCCTAGTCTAGATCAGAGTCAATTCCAAGAAACATGACATTGCGTTCAGAATTTTGGGGATTAGTCATGAATATATCCATGATGTGTACAGATTGATTGATCTTCGATCTGTCGTAAGATGTTAATTTGCACTCAAAATGACTCAATAATCTGAGATTATTTTTATGACTTGAACAATATTATTTTAAAATAAAATAAGGAATATATATACAAAAAACGCATGCGCACTTCTCTGACGATATCATAAAAACTTTATAAATATTTATCGAAATATTATAAACAGTAAATAATTCGCAATATTTTGTAAAATACGACAAATGATTCTGGTTGCGTAGCATCAAGTAAGCGTCAAAATAACAAAAAGTATAAAATATATTGTTTATGAGTCATTCTTTTTCCCTCACCAATATCACACGTGATCTTGGATAATAAACGACTTCAATTTTAGTGTGACTATGTTATCCGTATCTTTAATAAAACTGTAATGTGAAATCACAAAAATAAGACAACTTAATATATAGATAAATAAATATTACATTAATATAAATAAAATATTGTTATTAATATCAATACATTTTTTCAAATGTTTAGAAGATGAATCGAACAGTAAAAAGAATATGTCTATAAACAGCAAACTATTAATCACAAAATTAGTTCGGAGATCATAAGTTATAAAAAATGCATGAAATGTAAATAATAACGATACAGAGCGGAAGCAACAATAAAGGACTGTGCTGAATGAAGGAGAGCCTCGTGGTCGACGGCCGCAGCAATGTTTCTCCCGCGCAATTGGATGCTGCGCGCGCAGCATCCCCCAAGGTCGGACAAAACTTAATGAATGCCGAGAAAGCCCGCACGACTGCTGCGGTCGCGTGTCTCCCTTGTCCTTGCACCATGAAGAATGAGACATGTATACCAATATTAGAATATTGCGCTAGTCAATATCGCAAAATTATTACAATTATTTGGAAAGTGAATGTGTGTGTATGTGGGCTCTATTTAATGTGAAACTCTTTTTAATGTCTTTTGTTAAATACGTAATAGGATATTATATACAAATTTTTGTTAAAGTCAAATTCATTTAAGATTTAAACATATTTTATAAATTAATTTGTATATAGCCTATGCTTTCAAAAAAATTAGTTATTTAAAAAAATTGTAGAATTTTTTATATTTATTAAATTATTTTTATTTTTGCGTGACATAAAGATTGATACTTTTCGGTCAGATGTTCGAAATAATTTTGGTTGGGCACTGATTACAGCAAAAAAATGCGAAAGCGTAGAAACATTAATTTTGATTGTGCGAAATCTGAAGCATCATAAAAAAATTTCTCTTCTTGAATTCGTGCACCGAAACGAAGTTTTGGCGTGCGAAAAATCGAATTTCGCTACGGGCAAGAGAACAAGAGAACAGAATAAGAGAAGCGCGAAAATAAATGCCTGGAAACATAGAGGTGGTAAAGAGAGAAGAGAGGGAAATGGAAGAGAGAGAGAGCGCGGGAGTCTAAGATGAAGCTTCCACGTCCACGTGCTGCCGTTGTTATTGTTGTTGTTGCCATCTTCGTCTGACAACTGGATATGGATTTCCTCTTAAAGTTTCTCTCTCCTTTCGTCTATCTCTCCTTTTCTCTCTTCGCTACGTTATCTTTGTCTAACACCTGTCTCTGTTCACCATTATCCTCTTCGTCCTTTCGTCGTTTTTGCCTTCAGTCATTCGCGAACCCATCTATCTTTCTCTTTCTCTCTCTTTCTGTTTGGCATCTTCCCCCTCCGGTTTGCCAATATCCCTTCCACCCATTTGCGGATTGGCGTTACGAAAGGCGTGCTCAGTTTCTCGATGGTAGGGATCCCGATTAACGGACTCTAATTGCATAGCAACAGAGTGAGGCCGAGATAATGATACATCTGACGCACATTGCCGGCGGGCCTCTGGCCCACTTCAACCCAACGATCCCGCATGCGTGTACATGCACAGACGGTATGTGTGTGAAAGCGCTCTTGAAACTGCGTATACGCGTACATATGTGATGTACGTGGACGTGAAGTTTTGCGAAGAATGATGCTATGTACCCGCCCTACACCATTCCGTACCAAACTCCTGCCGAAAAGTTTTACTCTTCAATTCTTTGCCGATATTAATATAATGAAACATAAAAATATGTACATTATAATATAATATAATAAAATATATAAAAATATGTACATATAATGTATATAATAATAATAATTATTATATATAATATGTATAATATACATATATGTGTGCGTGCGCGCGCGCGCGCGTGTGTGTGTGTGTGTGTGTGTGGTGCGCGCGCGCGCGCGTGTGTGTATACACACAGGGTATCCCAAAACTACCGGACTTTCTTTTAATGGCAGATTCCTTAGAACGAAAATTTTAATATAAAAATGTCGAGGCTATAATAGTTTTTAAACGGGAAGCGATTATATTGTACGAATGAGAGAGCTGAGATTTCACACGCTCAGACACGGCGAAATAACAAATGAAAAAAGTGCTCTAAATGGGATGCCCTTTTTATAATATTATAATTATCGTATAAATTTACAATAACATTGTAATTATATGTTTTCCTACTTCTCCACGCATTGCATTAGTATATTATTTTTACGAATAATGAATGCGAGAATTAAAGGCATCTCAAAAATGATTCAAGTAAAATTTTGCGACATGTTTCAACTTCAGCTGTCAAAGTGGTCGATCAATTTTACCATGAAGGTGTTTGCTATGATATGCCATGTAAGACAAATAAATTGTAATAGAGTTAGATTGACATTTATTTATTTTGCATTTTAAAATATTTTGGAATCTTTGTAATGAAATACAAATTGTAGCCGTTTTCATAACATATCATAATAGACTTTCATTGTAATATTGATCGATCACTTTGACAGCTGAAGTTGAAACATGTGGCAAATTTTTGAATCATTTTTGAGATGCCTTTAGTTCTTGCATTCATTATTCGTAAAAAGAATGCAATGCGTAAAAAAGCAAAATAACATACATATAATAACAATGCTATTGTAAATTTATACGATAATCGTAACATCATAAAAAGGACATCCTGGGCATCCCATTATAAAGCTTTATAAAATCCTTCCTATTTATAAAACTTTTTTCATTTGTTCTTTCGCCGAGCGCGCGAAATCTGAGCCTTCTCATTCGTAAAATATAATCGCTTCCTGTTTAAAAACTATTATAGCCTTGACATTTTTGTATTAGGATTTTCGTCTTAAAATGTTCTAAGGAATCTGCTATTAAAAGAAAGTCTATTTTGGGACACCCTATATATATATATATATATATATATATATATATGTATATGTATGTATGTATGTATGTATATATATACATACATACATACATACATATATATTATATAATATATATATATATATATGTGTATTATATATACATACATACATATACGCGCGCGCGCGCGCACGCACGCACACGCACACATATGTGTATAATCATTGACCAGAGTACACTTTGTCCCGATTGTCTTAAAGATAAGACTTGTTTTTTTTTCAGTTTATTCGACGGAAACTTTTTTCGTCGCCGAAATTATGCATTTGACAAAGAACGCACCATGGATCGGGTTACCTGATCCACGCCACTACTTCGGTTTCGTCGTGTCATCCTTGATTCAGTCAATTTCTTTTCCTTTCTTTTTGATGAATAATCAAGTTGACAAAGATCATTTATTCGTTGATCATACTAGTATACTTTTTTTTACTGCAATAATTTTTATATACTAAGCCACAAGAATTTTAAGTAATTTAATTGAGTCAGTTTTTGTCAATTTTAAACTCAAACTTTCTTGTAATATAGGAATAGAGTATAGGGTATAGCGGAAAAGCGGGCATTTTTTGGATTTGTCTTCCTACAAAATTTCAGAAGGTTAAAAAAGATTCTTCTGTCCGTTAATAGTTTTTAGTGTACCGTGAACTATTAGAAAAAGAGGCTAGTTGCAGAAAAATAATAACATTCAGTTACCAAGGATAAAAGGATTTTTTGAAGATGTCAAAATATTCAGTTTTGTCCCACTAGTAGCGTAAAATCAGGTATCCTTTTGAAAGCACCGAGAAATTACGAAATCTTGATTTATTTTAATCAAAATACAATACAAAGATGTATTCTATAAATAAAAATCAAAGATATCCTCTTGTTCTACATTGCTGCAGGATTTCTTTATTTAATTTTTTAATATTTTTAGAAGCCTTAATAAACTTTTTTTTTTAGTAATTTCTTTTTCTGAATGGCAGTCTCCATTTCTAACTGCTTTTCGTAAGGAAACAAAATCAGGATTTTCCTCTACTCATTATATGAAGTATATAGGTCCCCGATTTTGCTCCAACATGAGAAAAATAACAAACACACACGACTGTACAAAGTTCCGATGTACAAAGTGACGATCAAAACTAATGCAATAGATCTCTATTATATATCTCTAATATATATAGAATGCTGCGTTCACTTAACACAAACCTTCTTAACAACAAACCTAAACAGATGCTCTGTATAGAAAAAGTCCATAATGATTTAATTATTGTCTTAATGTCGATCTCTTTTGGCCCGAAAATTTTGGGCTTCTCTCAAAAAAGAAATATCGTTTGCACGTAGACACGGTTTATTTCAAAATAATAATGGCGTCAATTTACAACTAATAATACGAGTTGGCTAAAGATAATAGCACTTATCACGAAGAAATAGAGGTAGCCGGTTTGACTCGTCTACTTGGTTTTATTCTACTTTTTCCTATGTATGCATTTCGAACATCGCATATATCTAAATTTTTATTTTATAAATTTTGCATCTGACATGTTTTGGCTAGTTAGATTTATTTTCAAAGTATTAATTTTTTCTTTGTTTTACATGTTATCAACTTCGTACATAATAAAAATATCGTATAGATTTATCATACATAATAATAGTGAACGAGCGATCAAAATATTTACCTTTGTCTAATTTTATCAAATTTCGTGAAATAATTTAATTTAAAATTTGCCTTTTGTAGACTTTCCTTTTTTTCATAGGTAAAGCCTATTTTCACACATCGAAATCGACTGGGAAAGGTCGTAAGTATGAATCATTTTCACGAGCTAGACGCGTCGACCGAATTTCTCAACATCTTCCAGCCTACTCTAGAAGAGACGGCCTTTCGAGGTCATTCTCAATCTTGATTCATGATGCAATAGAATAATTGGAGAGTCACAAAAGCGGCGTGTCATGAGGTCAAGGTACCTGTATACATCGCATTATGCTTCATTGGCAATTTTTTCGCGCAAATAGCTCGTAACAAAGCTTCCTTTGTCGAGTAATGATCGTCGTCGAAGAAATGCTTGCGGAGAATGTGAGTTTGATCTTGGGAAAAAACTACCATAAGATCTTTGGACGATGAGAGTACAATGCATTCCTGGGCAAAAAAATTCGTGTTTCACCCAGAATCTTTTACATATCCACTTTTTTATGCCGCACGATTTTTGGCATAATTGCAGCTTGCAACAGGCAGTAGTAGCGGCTTGTATAGTCATGCAACTTTATCTCACTTTGTAACAAGTGCGCTCATTATTTTAAACAACTTATAATTTGCTTTGGTTAATCAGATGAATTGTGGATATGACGGATAATTGATGTATAGATCTTATCACTTTGTATTGAATAATGGCAATTTTTCTTTCGTCACTCGTACACCATTTTCTTTGTAAAAGCTGATAATTTATTAACTTAATTGGTGTTATTTTTATTAGTGGCAAACGAAAAAATGATATTGTAATATTTCTGTATTATAAGCTTTTTTTAAATATATCTTTGATTTTTTTTAGATTTAGATTAGTCAAACTTTATTTGTGGAAAATTTATTTATATATTTTGAAAAAAGAAAATCATTGTTTTTTTTATTCGATCCTAGCAAAGGAAATATATATTAGTAGTATAGCAATAAATCCATAAAAAAACTTTACGAAGTATCGCGTTACTTCTTTGCTATGCATTCCTCGCATGATGCCATTAATGCCATGCTCTTTGATTAGTACCATTACGCTATGCAGTTTCGGTCGAGCATACATCACGCTTGTTATCGATTATAGTCAAGCCACTACAATACTTTAGGAATTTCTCAATTATCGGCGTATTCTTTCATTTCTATTCGCATATTCTTCACGATTGGCTCGGCGAGAATGTCAACCCACAATCAACTATTATTTTTTCCGAACAAAGAAACGAATCTTTATTTCAACATATAATCATTATTTATATAATTATTTTTTTATTATATCTTGAATGCGTACGCTCGTATATTGATTTATACGTATTATGATTTATACGTAATTATATCTAAGAATTAATATTTGTATTAATATTTTTCTTAATATTTTTATGATATATTTTTATTTGTATTTCCGAATTATTAATATATCTGGCAGTTTACTAATGAGTATATTAATGATAAGAATGTTTTTTATATTGATGATCTTTTGATGCGAAATCTAGAAAGACGCAACGTGTTACTACGTCAAAATCTGTTAAAATTTTCGAAATCAAGGATCTGAGAAGCCGAGGTTCAGATTTGATCGAGTGTAAATAGAGAAACTTTGCTTGTACCTTGAAAAGATCTAATCGGGCGAATGGCAACTCAGCGGAATCAGAGTTCTCTGTAATTCAATATTTAGTACTCGCTTAATAGAGATATCGAATTACGGGTACACCTTAATTCGATCCGATGGACGAAGGAACGCGGATAAATGATTCGAATTTGTCAAGATGCTCGTTTACGCCGAAGATTAGCATGATTTTGTTCTCGAGCAAAGATATTAAAATGAATTCCCTTTATTAAAATATTTGCTGCGAAGAAATTATGCGACGTACTTTAATTTGTTTTTGAATAAACTTTTACAAATTGCCGACGTCAATTTATATTTTTGACAATACTGATACAACTTATTAATTTTTATTACCTATTGTCATTTTAAAATTGATTATTTAATTTATATTAATATTGTAGATACTGTCAAAATCTTTTTTGCTATTTTTTTTTAATGCGTTTTCAATTTTTTTAAATGCGTTATCTATTTTTGTGTATGAATTAATTCTTTAGAAATTTAAATTAAGTTTTCAATGTGTGTTTCTGATGATCTTGCATTCTCTCTATAATCATATTCGATCAATTAATAACAATTTATCGAATGTGACATCTTATTTTTGTTGAATAGAGATCATTAGCATCATAATCTCAACGATTTATAAAATATTATTCGTAGTAAACTTTAGACTTGGCATATTCATATTTTTATTACTTTTAAGTCTATACACATTTTATAAAAAAATTTGCTTTTAAATAATGCTATCATTTATATAATCATTATCATATCTTCTGATCGTTTTATCTCGCGTCTTAATCAGGAATAACTTTAACAACGAATGGATGCCATTTACGTAGCGAATTAAGTGAAAAATTGCTAGTATATGGAAAACAATTTGTAGGCATGATCAAAAATAACTCGTATAATTTTAAAGCAACTCTAAATTGCTCTAATAAACTATATAATTTCTAACATGTGTTCTAATTTGTGTTGAATTTCTCTTAATTCTTTCGAAATTTTTGTTTAAAAAAAAATAAAAAATATATGGGGACTGTAATGATTCTTCGCACTTATTGTGTCCGTATAATTATCGCAGTCGAAACGTATTATATTTATCCGCTGAGGACTATAATTAGTAAAAATATTTCTACATTATCATTGATGATCATCAATCAATAAACAAATATAGAGTTACATATACTTGTTATACGTATATGTAATTACATATATTTGTTTATTTATTAAAAGCTATACTTTAATGATTTTATTAAATACTAAAATTCAATAAAATTAACTTGATAATATATTATTTATAATTGTACAATAATGTATAATACATAGTATTTTTTATCATGTATATAGCAATTTTTTATTTAAATTGATTAATCATCTTTTTTCTTATTTTTTTAAATAAAAAAACGCGCCTAATGATTATTATTAGAATTTGAATTAAAAAGATACGTGCAGTTGGTACTGCTTTAAGGCAATCATTCTTTTTTCTTACATTTTCTCCATGAATAAATAGGCCTAGATTGAGCAACGAAATCAACTGTTATCAACTTCTATATTTTCGGAGAAGCCTTTATATCCGGTTGCCGGGCAATAAGGGAAAGGGAAAGGGAAAGGAAATGATATCAAAGACTGCTTTGTTAGGCAAACGCGATACATGGGTGACACTTTGTTGCAACGATGCAAAGGCATATGACATGCATGATATTCACGAAATATTGATTTATATTTTTTTTCTTAATATAATTTTGAAATTGTAATATAGGAGCATAATAACAAAAAAATTTTGAAACTTTTATTAAAATTATAAATTAATTATGGTTATTTAAGATTTTTTGATAATGCAATATTATATACATAATAAAAATTTATAAAAATACAATAATAATATAATATAATAATATAATATAATAATACAATAATAATATAATATAATAATAAATTTTTATATTTCTTAAAAATATTTGTAAATACTTGTAAATTAATTCAATTTTTGAATGCAAAATAGAATATTTTATATATATTTACAAATTTTATTAATTGAATTGATTAATAATTTTTATTTTGTATTATTGATATATACTGATATATATATATATATATATATATATATATATATATATATATATATAATGCAAATTTTATGAAATTATATTGTATATGAATTTTTTCGATATAATATTTATCGGAAAACTCAATTAAATTAGAATATTATAAAATTTTGTAAAATAAATTTTTATACACTCATTGCCAGTATGAAATAAAAGTGAAGTTTTGATTCCAACCGCATCATTCCTTCCATTTTTCTCTTCGTGCCTGCACAAAATGCCGGGCAAATGGTTCAGAGAAGAAGTCTGTGGTCGTTACGAAACGAGCGTTTTTCTTCGTGAAGATCAGTGAACCCCTCGATGGGGAGATACGAAGTTGCTTGGGTTCTTATTACATTGTAGCGTTCCCAACGGACCACTTCAAACCGTAATCATTTCTACATTTCCCATTAGGTTGTGGCTATAGCCGCAACTAAGCAGCTACGGTTTACGCAGCTATTAATAGATAGATAAGAAGCAATTTTTACGAGAAATAATACTAGTCATAATATTTCATTATGACAGAATCGATAGATATATTTTATTAAAAAAAAGTTTTTTAAAATAATGATGTTTACAAAGTTGCAAGACAATTAGATCATTATAATTACACAAATAGAATATATTATAGATAGAATGAATGGAGGAAATACAAAATCAATTTTCGGGAGCTAAAAAAATAGTTATTGTAAATAATATGTTCTATGAGTAAAGTTGAAATTTTATCTAATTAATATACGAAATGTGTATTTCTCTGTTATATTTTATATAAATCAAACATTGTATATTGATTAAGATCAAGAAGTAGAAATTGTGAAGAGAATTACGTCGTGAAAAACATTTATCGTCTAGTATATCACATTGTAGCATGAGCCGGATGCCGCTGCTTGTTAGCCGAGTGCCCCACCGAAGATCTACTAACATACGTCATCGGCTTAAATTGCTGGGGATGATATTGATATGTTGAGGCAAGAATTACCATACACAATGTTGTGACTTCAGAATGAAAAAAATGTGTTATCTCTGCACATACTTATATTTTCTCTCGATTATACATTTTTTTGTTGATATATTTTTTTAAATGTATTATTTAAATTTAAATTAATTATCCATGTTTATTAAATAAAAAAATTACATTAATTATTTTATTTACGAAATATTACAAAATATACCATTATTACAAGTTCTACATTAATCATTACAAAATTTAATCGTTGGAATTAAATATTCATATAAACTTGCGCAATATGTAAGAAAAGAATTTTATAGATATATGTATATTCGTATTATCATTTTGTGCTTGTGCTACATTGTTTCGTTAGAATTGTAGAAAGATATATTATATTGTAGATTATAAATAAGACAACAATTAGTTCTCGGTTGTTCTATACTTTTAATCGATCCTCTTCTTTCCTTCCTCTGGAGTTTAAGGTAATGCTAGATTATATTAATATTAAAATGATGCCACACACTATAGCTTTTTTCAAAGGCAATGGTGTTGTAGTAATAGTTCTCGGAAAAGTCGAGATGGCGTGGGGATTGTGTGATGCCTCAAGCCAGTTTCTACATTGTGTGTTTAGGGTCTCTGAATCCCAAGCATCACCGCATTTACAGATTCGACGAAGGGCAACAGGATAGAAAATATTCTTTTTCTATTTCGAATTTAACTGCATCTATTTAAAAAAAATTAACTCAAAAGTTTTTACCGTTTTTGTAATTAAAATTGCAAAAATCGATTGCCATTATTAAAACCAAGTAATAATCAAATCTTTTTATGATATTATCAATTATATTGTTGCTAAAACTATGTAATATGTGCAGTGTTCATTTATTGTTAAATTATGTTATATATTATGCGCCCATGATAATGAAATTTAAACGATAAACAAATTAATTAAATACGTAAAGATGATCTGACTTTATTAAAGAAAATTAGCTAACATACACATACTTATACATGTTGATGACATTAGAAATGAACGATGGTTTTATGACCATTATTCGTTTCAATGTCATCGAACATTAGAAAGATTTGCTATAATTATATGTTTAATTATATAGTAAACAGCGCTTCATTCAGTAAGCGGAGAAACTGTATTTCTTACATGTCTTTTGATTTAGAATTTCTTCGGAACATTTACATGTGTTTTTCGAATCAGCTGCTACATTGTGTCGTGTATCTTGGTCTTTAACTCTATTATTCTAATATTTTCGAAACACAATTTAATCAAATTTTTATCAAAATGTAATATTTATTAAAAAAAAAAAATGTAACAGCTAAGAATATCTTCTGCACTGTCAATATTTATGTATATATTAAATTGACGTGTTCTTATAGAATTTTCATATATCTGTTTTATATTCTGGATTAATAATATTTTTGTGTATTTCGAAAAAAAATAACTTGAAATAATTTGATTAGTTCTAGATATAACAGTTGTATTGTTGATATTAATATCGATCATAACAGCAATGTTGTAAATTACTCGCTCAATTATCTTTTTAATAAAGTAAGAAATATATTTTGTAACAGTGAAAAAGTCGAAGTTTATATTCAATGCTGCATTTTTTTACGCATAATAGCTAAGTTTGCTTATTAGCGATGTATAATGAAACATTTGAAAAAATACAAAATAAATAATATGACAATTATTTAAAGATAATGATACACTAACTCTCTTTTTTTTCTTTTTTTTTCTCGCACAATAATTGACAATATTTTTATATATATTGTTCTAATAATTAAAAAAATTAAAATTTTATTTATTATTACTAAATTTTAATGCTATAAACTTGAATATTGCGAGTAAACGTTTGTAATTTTATATAATTTTTTATAATTTTATACAATTTCTATGTATTATTTTTATGTTACATAATATTAATAAATTATAAAATTACACAGCTGACGCACTATAACGTCAATGAGCTGACAAGAGAAAGAAATGCACGCTTGCATTTCTCTCACATCATCTACCTTCATGCAAATCTACAGCCTGAAAGTTACGTGATAGACCTGCTTATCAAAGTTCTAAGAAAGACTTCAAAAGTATCGACTGCCGGACAATCATGTTGCCAGTTCGTTAACTTTATAAAATCGTACTTTGTGTGCACTGCTAATGACACGTTCCGCGTATACATATATTTACTCTTGAACAATAATAACACTAGCAATAAAATTTGCAATTTTTTTAAAATCTATATTTCATATACTGTATATATTTAATGAATAGAATATGAAAGATACGAGATATTAGAAAAAATTATATTAAATTTTTAAAATAAACTTATAAAGTAAATACAAAATAAATGTATAAAATTTTTTTTTATCACATCTTTATGGAAAAGAATCTTTATTAACATACTGGAATATTACTTATGTGTGATATATCATTTATACATATAAAGTACGAGAGAAATCATGGATTTAATATATTATTAATTTTTCAATTTTTAATATCTTTTCGAAAATGAAATCTTTATTCTAAATTTTTTACTTACTTTTATATGAGAATTAATCCTTTTCCATCTTTGATTTCTTTTGCCCTCTATATATTTATTCTAATTTATGAAGCATTTATAATTTATGGAAAATTAATTTAACTTTCTAAAATATACAAATCGAGAAAAAGGATTTTGTATGAAAAAATTAACGTTTTTTCATAAAGATTTGCTTTTTTATTTTTATGTTTTTATCCATTTTAATCTTTATGTCTTATTTAAACATCATATCGTGTATTGATGCATGCGTCAATGCATCTTTCGCTTTGCATTATCACAATAAGTCATTTACCGAGCAGATACACATCGATGCAGCTAATCACATTAATTATAATGTAGCGTGATTCTACAAAAGGTTTTTAGTCAAAAATCTTAGATTGTAAGCTTTTCTGTCATTTTAGATTAAAGGATATTTAATTTATTAAATTCACATATAAAAATTAAGATTTATATATATATATATATATATATATATATATATATATATATATATATCATTGATATTAAAAATGCAATACGCGTTAAAAATATTACAATATTTTTTCGACAAATAATTTTTTTGGGAAAAAAAGAAATTCGGATAAATTCTTAACTTTTCTACATTAATATTATGGCATAATTTAAAAAATACACTTTTGTATATTAGATCTTCAAGTACATATTTGTCAAATTCTACTTTTTACTATCATCGATTCCGATTTATATCGATGCATAGATCTTTACTTTGTAGATAAGTATATCGAAAAATGCGGCTAAAAAATTTTAATGATTTCTATTTTATTCACTTTATTAGCTAAAATTAATAATTTATGAATTATTATTATTATTGTCACAGATTAAATAAGCAGAATTTAATCGAATTATGACTGATATAAGAATTGTTTGAGATAAAATATAAATTAAAAGTGTATTTCTTAAAAAAAAATGTATGGTGTAAAATATAATCAGAACAGATATATAACATTAAATTTTCAAGAAATTATTTGTTGTTCGCTTTTTTAAAATTTTATATACACAATGTATCTGAAAGAATGTCATAAAATGTATAGATTAAGAAAAATGTATACTAATTGAGATTTTTTATGTTAAGTTATTAACTACATTATATGCTCTATATATCGTGCTTATTCTCTTCTCATGACACAATATGACTATATTATTTTATTCATCATTTTACTTTATTTCTCTTTTAATCTGAGGTTTCCTCTCTTATTTCAGGCTAGTCGTACGCTCGCGAGTGGCGAGTATCTTCTACCATGTCCGAGATGCAGATTTCCCTGCCATGTGGACAGCGAGAAGAACGTGGGAACCTGCTCGAGGCAAGGCTGCTCCATTGAATTCTGCATCTCCTGCTCGTCGAAGCCGCATACGGGCCCGTGCAAAACGCCTTTATTAGCCACCCCGACGAAACGTAACAATAAACGTCTCATCGTCGGTTCGAGGCAGAGCAAGCGGAATCTGCGACGATTATAAATCGACATCCTCGGATTTTACACCTCGATTGCATTCGGGGGAGAGAAAAACTAGTCCAGTTACAGAGTCGCATCGGCTCTACAGCGAGAGGGAAATGTGTATTATAGGCGAAATGCGATATATATTGTAGACGTCGAGAATCAAAAGTAATTTTATACGAATACGTTAAACGTAAATTAATATTTAAGCGATTAATACTTTTTGTTAGCTCAATGATTGTTCAAATAGAAAGAGGCGCAAGGGCGACGTAATAAATTCGGTTGCATCACCCTTATGGTTCATCAATATATTTTTGCAGCTTGAAAAAGTGCCTTAATTGTGCCTTTCAGTAATATTTTATCTTGTAAGAGAGAGGTGGTATGTACAAGTGCATTTCGTTGTCGTAAATTCCGCTTATACATGATTTTTAAGCGCTATAAAATTGGAGAACACCCTAATTTGCCTCATTCATCGACCTTATGTGGACTAATGATCGAACTATGATCTAAATTTCTGGAATAATGGCAGCGGAGTGTAACCGAATTATCCTCCAGTCCTCTTCTTCCTCGATCCTCGGAACAACCTTTGCTCTGAACTCTGCAAAGAGATGTGCAGGAAACGACGAGAAAGAGAAAGAGAAAGAGATAAATAGAAGGGGCGAGAAAACAAGGAATTAGCGATTAAAGGGAGTTACCTGCGAGGAATCAAGAAAGAAAGAGAATGAGAATGCGAAAGGAGGAGAGAGAAATGAGAAATCATAAAAGCAACGGTCGTAAAACCCCGTAAGAGGGACCGGTGAAACACTTTGCGTCGCCCGGATATTCCGTTTTTTATCCGGCGCTCTCGGTTCCATAATGAAGCCGAGGAAAGTCGATCGCGGTTCCGCGCGCGTTTCTTGCGGCCGAAGCCCGTCCGCAGAAACCGCTCTTTTCTCATTCTCTCCTCCTCTCTCTCTCTCTCTCTCTCTCTCTCTCTCTCTCTCTCGTGCGCGCGCGCGGGAATCATTGTAAAATACGATAACTGCCGGGACGATCGTGGCGCGCGAACTCGTCCATCGAAACGTGATTCTCATTCTTCCAGCATCTCTCACGAGATGTTAGAAACGTAAGAGATTTCGAATTTTCAAGCGTTTTCAAGTTTTTATGGAACGAAAAGGGTATTTCCTTCCTTATTTGATTCTGCTCTGTCGAATTATTTTAACAAATCCATGAAAGAGTAGGACGGATTATGATAAAATTGACAATTATTTGAGAGGTGAGTCCAAGAAATATGTTCAGTGCACTATTGTCTTTTGTCATATATAGAATGCTCATAGCGACAAATGAAAAAATTAGTTTAAGAAATTAAATACTTTTCTTAAAACACTAATTTCCTAAAATTTATATTATTCTTGGTATTATCCCCTTTTATAAATTTGTCTCTTCAATTGTTAATTACACAGATATTTTGTAAATATTCATACATTCTTCTCTCTCTAATGCAAGCCTATATTTACATGCCCGATCGTCCTGTTGAATGAATCATTCAAGAAGTATTATCAAAATTGCATAGCAGTAGAAGAAACAGAAGGCTAAGTGCAAGAATGTGAAAGTATTAGAATTAGAGCAGAAAATAAATAAGGAAAGATCGTCGTCGGAAAAGATGGAGCGCACTCGATGATGACAATCATATAATGCAAAGGAATTATCATTCCGCAAATGTGATTGAAACATATTCTAATGTTCCCGTCTTAGATTATTGGATAAACTAATTGAAGATTTGATGCGAAAACGAGAAATTTAATATTTATAAAAGAAAAAAAAAACATTCCTCTTTTTGCTCCGTATTTTCTGACGTCAAATAGGTACAAAGAATTATACCATTTGTGCCATGATTAACTTTCCCTTCTCCCCTCCCCTGCGCCATAAGAATTGCCATATTTTAAAAACTGATATAATTCTGAGAGAAAGAAAAATCGAGCGTGTTTCAGCATCTTTCATCCTCGAGTGAAACCCTCAATGGGGTGCCATATTCTATTTTCATTTTCTTTTATTTTGTTTGTATATTTTTCTTTTATTAATTTCTCTTTTTAATTAAATCTTTTTACATTTTTTCCTACTTTCTAAATAAGCGCTAGTTTATCTCGTTTGTATTGTTGTTTCTATACCGGTGCATATGCGAAAAAAAAGACTGTATGTAAATAATCGAGCGCAAAGTAATAGTAATATATTTCGTGTCAGTACCGAGCGCAAAATCTCGTGATCGATATTTTATTTACGCTACATTCTTCTTAAAATGATATAAAAAAGGTACGATTGTCATATTACATAATTCAAATGATATCTCATGGATATCTCGTTTCATAAATGTGCTTCGAAAAGAAAAGATTAATGTAGAATAAATATTTTAGGCTAATATTTTTTCAGTAAAATTATCTTTTTACTATAACAAAACAAGCAAAATCTTATTATTTGTTTTGTTAATGTCAAATAAATCTGCTTCATTAATGCTCTCTTTATGCTCTCTAAAAAAAATAGATGTAGAAACATGTGCATCTTCGTTGATAAAAATATTGATCACGAAATAATCTAAGTGAGAAAATCTTATAATATCGTGATTACGCATGATTCACGCGAATGATGAACATATACAGGCGCACAAAGATACTCAAAATCTTTTAAATTATTTATTTCAAATGTTTTATATTATTACTCCTTTAAATCAAATTCGTTATTTGATATTTTAATTCGAAGACTCGAATATTATTGTCGCGTTTTATTTTATATTTCATATTTTAAACAATAATATATTTTTTAATCTATAACATATTGAATTTATAGCTTTGCAAGATTGTCTGCGCCATTAAAAATTATTATTATAACATTTTTATATAAGGAAAATGCGATTATTTTGATATTGATTCATGATTACAACTTGCACAGGTTAATGCAATAAGAAATTGAATTTTTTTCATCTTTAATACTCAAAAATTATTTTGGCAATAATCAAATGCGTTTATTAGATTAAGCTATATTTAAAAAAAAAAGAAATTTTTTTTAGCAAGGAAAAAGTGATACCAAATAAAATGCGTCATTGATAAATAATAAGGAAAATCTCGATATTTTTATAAGAGTGAACATATTTTAATACTTACTATATAGTATTTTATAACACTTGCTCGAAACTACGTTATAAAACATGCAAAAATGCTCAATCTTTTCTGCATATTATTATTATATCTTAAATTTGAAGAATTCCAAATCTTTTTGCGTGTTAGAAATGATTCTAGAGAATATATACAAAGAGGTGTCCGAGAGAATTATAGTGAGTCTATGTTAAATTAATTGAATGTTGTAAACCCCTTTCAGGGTAGGTTCCTGTATTGTCGATTAAATATAATATTTTCTGTATAATTTCGTGTCTTTTTTTACCCAAAAATGATTATAAGATTTATGTCTATTACTAAATAATTTTGGAAACGTCTATTCAATTACAGACATAAAATTTTGCATTTATTTCACATTGTGTGTAATATGTGTATATAATGTATTCAGTATATATAATATTTATTTATACATAATATTACTATTTATATATAATATTAGAATAAGTTATATATGTATATATATATATATATATTTAAGTTAGAAATTTCCATAATATCCTAACTATTACAGCAAAAAAAATTGCCGTAATTGTCGCTATTCCATATCTCGACGGCTTTGTTTCGTCCAGTGCTCTGTGGAGAACTACTTCTCGCGACAGAGATTTTAGTGTCGGAGATGTGCCTTCTCCAATTGGTTCCCCTTTCATGGAGAACTTTGTCGCTTCTATAATTTTCACGTCGACCATCTTTCCCATGTACTTCTCCTTCATGGGAATCAATACTTGTTCATAGAATTTGTTGTGGCCTACATAATGCTGTTTATCATGTGATACTTCTGTCACTAACACTTTCTGCAACAGTCCCACTTTATGTTGGTACGGTTCGTACGACTGGAAAAATTCTGATAACTTTCTAGTTCTGATCTTCACCTCTTGTGTGGGCACCTTTGACATCCTAGCAGCGGGTGTGCCGGGTCGGGAAAAGAACTGATTGATAAAGAGGCTTGGAAACTTATATTTTTGGCAGAGCGTCATCGTCTGCTCGAAATCCATTTCCGTTTCAGTAGGAAACCCGCAAATAATATCCGTAGCGATGGTTAGACCTGGTACTCGATCGCTCAGGAAATTCACCGTGTGCTCGAAATCAGCGCATGTGTATTCCCGTTTCATATCGGCTAGCACCTGATCGCTGCCAGATTGCACCGGAATATGCAGAAAACTGTAGACTTTGGGATGGCGCAAGATTTTGGCCATCTCATCCAGATGCTCAAGGATGTATGGTGGATTGGTCATGCCTACACGCATCATACAACCCTCTGGGATCACATTTATCAATTTCCATAATAATTGCGGCAAACTAGAACCAATGTCTCTACCATAGGCACCTGTATCTTCCGACGTGAGCCACAACTCGCACACACCCTCTTTAAAAGCCTGTTTAGCTCGTTCAACTATCTCTTCCGGATGATAACTGCCTAGTTCTCCTCGCGCGTGTTTTGTTTTACAATAAGTACATTGATTCAAACAACCTGTATTGATGGCTATGATCTCGATGAGTGGATTACGCCGCACTTTTGGAAGGCTCAGCGAAGCACCACCCATCTTTTTACCAGAATTCTTTTTCTGATGTAAAAATCTCACTGTATTTCCTTTTAAGGTTTCCTCCACAACTTCTACTACTCGATCAATTTGTTGTACTCCGATTATACTCAATCCTTGTAGAAAGCAAGATTTTGGAGCACCTTGTGGTACACATCTGTGAAAAGGTAAATAAAATTATATGTTTAAAATTGAATACAAATTAAAATTGTAAATATTAATTTTCATTAGGAATTTGAGTATAATCTGTTGAATAATAGCTTCTAATATTATATATTTGCTATATTATTAAATTGATTGCTATTATTAATGCATACATATATTATAGTTTTTAATTAAATATTCATGTATAGTTTGAAATTCTTAAACTCAAAGAATAAAAATTATTTAAAATATTATATATTAATTTCCAAGTAAATAAAACTATCAGATAATATTTGATAAGATAATGTTATTTATTCTAATATATTATTAAATCAGTATTAATATTATGCCATTACACATTTCTATAAAATTGTTTAAAAAAATATATTTAAAGAAAAACAGATTTCTAAAAGATTTTTTAATTTAACTCTCAAGTAAAATATCTGTAAGTATATTCACCTTTATATTTTTTTTAAATTTAAAATTGTAATGATTTAATTCTTATTCCGTCATATTTTAATATGTCAACATACCCGGCAACTACAATATGTTTGCCAATTTTCTTGCCATGCTCAATTTCATTCCTGAACTGATCTTCCGCAGGATTCTTGACGGTGCACGAATTCAAAAGCCACAAGTCTGCTTTCATCTTATCATCAGACAAATTGTAACCGTACATTGTCAGCTGTCCGGCCATGTATTCAGTGTCCGAATTATTGTGCGTGCAACCCCATGTTTTCACATAGACTGTCTGCGTACCAGGTATTATACTCGACAAGATAGGCGGCTGTAAAACTTCTTCCTGCGCTTGCTTTCTTCGTTTCGGTCGTATTGTGATATGTTTCCTCGAGCTATATCTTTCTTTAGGTGTTATGTCTTGCGACGCGATTAAATCTTCAATATCCTCGATAATATCTTCACATGGGGCAGGCATGTTTGACGAATACAAAAATGATCACCAGGAGGTTTATCGCGTTCTCTCTGAAAATGTTTCATAAAATACTTCGAGATTAAGTGAGTACAATAGTCTTATAAGCTTAATTTTTGATGTAAAAAAAATTCAAATAGATTCTTAAGATAATTATAGAATAATTATTCAGTTTAGCGTCCTCACTTCAAATATCAATAAAGTTATGCTCATTCGACGCGTTTTGGCACAAAACAAAATAATGTAACTGGAAAAAGTGTCGCTTCTGCCCCGTGAAACGATTAATAGTTAAAGTTGACGACTAATTTGGTTAGAAAACGTGTTATATGGATGAAATGCAACGTCCTACCATTTTTAAAGAGTCTTTTCTTTATAGCTGAACTGGCTGCACTAGTTCAGAGTTTATCTTTTTCTTTCCATATTTGAAAGAGAAAGATAAGATCTGAACTAGTGCAACCAGTTCAGCTGTAAAGAACAGACCTAAAAACTATATTTTAGCAGAGAGAAGCCTGAGAGAGGCCATCCCGGCGTTTTTCGTACGATAGCTTTCGATCCCGTACAGCAGCGCCTCTACATTCATTTTACGATCGCTTGGAATTACATGGCCACATCATTTTCAGGAAGGATAAAACAGTCGAATGATTCATTTTCGTGCTACGTCCATTTTTCAACTTTGTTCATGCTGTGCTATATCCACTTATCGATAATAGGGGATCGTTTGATACATGTACCAATGTGTATCAGAATGTTTTCGCGTGGTTAGTAATTTGTGGTAGAGACGTGGCTAACTATTTTGGTATTTATCGGTTGATACCACGCTATACCGAGCAGTGAAGAAGGGTATATAGGCGATTTTTGGCGATTGTTTAATACATGTACCAAGGTTGGTAGGGGTGGAGCTTATTCTGATACATGTACCAGTAACTAACAACATATACCCTGCTCGGTATAGCGTGTATCAACCGATAAATATCAAAATAGTTAGCCACATCTCTACCACAAATTACTAACCACGTGAAAACATTCTGATACACATTGCTACATATACCAAACGATCGTCAAAAATCGCCTTATGAATTGTTAGTTACTGATACATGTACCAGAATAAGCTCCACCCCTACCAATGACAACCTTGATACATGTACCAAACAATCGTCAAAAATCGCCTATTGTCGATAGTGGTGTGTTACGTCTCAGCGACGCTCTTTCTCTCTCTATACCTCAGTTAGTGAGAAAAATATTGCTCTTGTAACGTCCTGCCAATTTTAAAAACTATATTTTAGTTAGTAATTAAGTACCGCTTTTATCCCTGCAAAATACCTATGGAATAATTATGTAATCCATTTGCTTTTATTTTAATTGTTAACTAATTTCATTAATCGCTTATTATTTTAGTTTCATATGGTTATTTAGCCTAAAACCTGAATATATTTTAAT